>NC_056725.1:468633715-468821215 GCF_019279795.1 Protopterus annectens
AAAGACCCTTTTTTTTACTACTTCATTAGTCAGTCCCAGTACACAGAAGCAGTACATTGAAGTATTTGCCTCAATGTGTTTCGTTGTCATACCACCGCTAAAATTATAGCCCCCCCCCCCCCCAGGCGAGCACTTCAGAAGTCAAACCAAGTACAGAGGAGCACCAAAATCAAATATTTGCTGCAAATAATCCATCAATAGTTTATACGTATATGCACAAACACCAAATAGACCAGTGTCCCAACCTAACACTTTAGTGTGTGCAAGTACACGCGACCATAAAAGGAGTCCAAAACTAGTTGCACAAGCACTGAAACAAAGCAGTTACCAAAGCGGACACTTCATCAGCCCTGGAAAAAAGTTTTTTCAAAAGACCCCTGCAGTAGCCTGTCCAAGGAACTTACAGGGACCTGAATCTAACATTAGCACCCAGTGAGCCCCTCAGTAGTCTTTTCAAGTGAACACATGCACTACAGTTACACAATCCACCCCAAAGAGTCCTACACTTACCCAAACAACCACTTTTTTGCTCTAACCTACACATAGCCACCAAAGCTGACAATTTTTCCACCAAAGCAACCTTTTATGGAGTTTGCCATGGTCAGTTGTAACATTAACCCCTAGAGAGCCCCTAAGTAGTCACACCAGTACCACAACAAAATGTTTACTCAAAAGCCCAATAGTAGTCTGTATAAATATTAAAAGGAAACATTTGCCATAGCACATGCATCACATGGTTCCAGAATCGCTAAGAAGGCACATTCACCCAAATTGTTCCTCAAATACAATCACTGAAATCAACCACTTTCCCACTGTATATAATTCAGTATTGTGTCCTTTTATATATTTGTCCCAAACTGTAACGGTCACTAAAAGGAATCAGTTATCCAGTCACTAAAATGAATCCGTTATCCAAGCAACAGTGACTGCTGTTTATGCAAGTAAATAAAAGAAGTTAAATGAAACAGTTTGCCCGGTGTTCATTACTATATTATGTCCATGTAGATAGGCACAAGCACCAGCTGATCGCAAGGGCTACAACTACTCCATCAGTAGTTTGTCCCCTCACACACAAGCTCTACAATAAGATATTATCGCCCACAGAGGCACACAGTGTTAAATCAATCAAAATGAACATTTGTGTCAATTACCATATGATAGTCCAGACCCCCATGGACAGGCACAGTGACATGCCATGCAAACATGTTGAAACATGCGCCCCGAAGGTAAACAAAGCTTACCAGTCACTGGACACACACCCCTGCTCAGCAGAGTGCCGCTCGGCGCAAACAGGTGCTGCTGAGCTCCAATATACCTGGACTATAATCTAGCCACATGTGCATTACATAATGCATGCTAAATATGTGGCTGACCACTGGGTAAGGCATGATAAAAAGCTTTCTGTGGATGACAGGATGGCATCAAACCAGGACAACCCTCATGCTCTAAATTCCCTACTCCCTGATCACTTACAAAAAGGACTGCCTGCCCTGTGAAGGTTAGGCTAGACAGGTCCCATAGGTGTCGGAACTAAAGGCTGAGGATGGTCTGAAGGACATGGCTGAAAAGCAGACAGCTTCAGAGGGAACAAAAAATGCAAAACAAGTTATGAATCATTCATAAAGCATTCATAATTTTATATCTATCTCAATTAAGTAATATATCAGAACCAAAAGAGTTTGAAAAAAAAAGAACATCACTGTACATGGAGTGATTTCTTTCCAGATTAACCAAAGGTGGTGATTAACAAATTTGGTGTATTTTCATAGCTGGTCTTGATATTCAAGCCAGCTGGAGAAGGCCTGAGACAGGAAATGGCAAACTGAAAGAAGGAATATTTTATTAGAGAACTTCACAGCAGGAGTGGAAATGGACCTGAACATGTTTTTTTAGAATGCAGTAGGTAGATACAAACGCTATAACAAAGAAAAGGAGCTCTCTGCAGCCACTAGCAAAGTCCAAATACACACTGATAACTTAACGTATAAGAAGTTTATTAAAAACAAACGATGTTCTTCATTCCACATTGCTGCAGTCCTAACTATTGGGGTAGTCCGCTGTCCAGTCGGCCCGAATACCAAAGTATACGGTTGACGTCGGTCAGGGCGCATTAGACTGACGTCAGTACGTCAGGGTACTAATGCGCATGACCGACGTCATATCCTCAGTCTTTTTTGCCGCATGGTCCGATGCAGAAGCAGTTTTGCGAGTGCAGGTTGGCGTTCTGAAATTTTCTGAAGTCGGAGTTTCAGACCGAATCAAAGTTGGCTAAGTACCCCGTTGGGGAACATTTTGTTTTTTTCTTGCCTCAGTATTTAACCGGATGTCAGAAAAAGTGAATAACTGTATTTCTTGTGGGAAACAGATACCTCATAGGGATTACCATACCTTGTGTATACCTTGTTTAGGGCCTGAGCACGACGTTGTTGGATGCCGCTCTTGTGCTAGATTTAACAAACGCACTATTAAGAGACGGTTAGACTGTGCCAGGTTAGTGTTTGGGAAGCGTTGTAATTATAAAATGCCGTCGGATGCTCCGGCGCCCGCTTCGCCAAAAGCGCAAGGACAAAACAGCGAAGCCTAGGGTTGATGAACCGCAGTCCCGGACGCCGGTTCTTTAGAAGGCTCAGTGGAGCCAGAGGTTTTGCCAGGAGTTTCTTTGGAGTCTCAGGCAGAGACTTTACTGTTGCAGGATGTGCCTTCTCAGGAGGTAGGCCAGGCTGAGGGGCTTCTCAGGTAACTGTTCTTCCCTCTCTTCCCAAGGTAGTTAGAGCCTCTCCTTCTGTTTCCAAGACTTCTTTGAGAGGTAGGCCAAGTTTAGCTTCAGTGGGGGCTTCTCCTAGCACTTCAGGTTCTGTGCCTAAGAAACATATGCTTAAAATGGCAGAAGATTTGATTACTCTGATTAGAGGTTCTATGCACCCTCCTGTTAAGAGGCCTAGGGTGGTACCTGAGTTTGAGATTTTTGAACAGTGTACAGAGGCTTCTGTGTCTTCTCGGAAGACTTGCAGGAGTATCCTCCTTATTCTGATTCTGATGTGGATGATTCCACTCCTACAGCTTCTCCTCCTGAGGATTTCTCATTTTCAGAGACTCTGCATTCCATGAGGGAGCACTTTAAATGGGAAGGCCAAGATTACTCTGATTCCAGGAAAAGGCTTAGGGAATTCTTGTTTTCACCCCAGCATAGGCCCTTAGCTATACCTCCTGTGTTGAATGTGGTGGAAGATGTTTTTGCAGAGGCTTCCTGAACCCTGATTCTTTGCCTCCTGCTCCTGTTAAACCTGATAGGTACTATAGGGTGCCTGAAGCTCATAAGTATCTTTTTAAGAGTCCTAGGGCAGATCCGGAAACTGTTTCTCAGGGACCTAAAGGTGTTAAGGCCTCTGTTGTTAAAAACCCTGTTCCTACTGATAAAGAGGCAAGGGCTTTGGATAGATGGGGAAAGAAAGTGTATACTTCTTCCACTTTAGCCATGAGGGCGTTGAATTGTCAGTTTCACATGCTAAAATATCAAAATTATCTCCTTTCACAATTGAAATCTAAGGTGGATGCTTTGGCGGAAGGTATTGAGTGTAAAGAGTTGCTGGATTTAGTTCATGTGTCTGAACAAGTGGGTAAGCATTCTTTGCAATGTGGTTTTGATGCTGTACAGGCCTCCTCGAGGGTGGCTGCCACTAGTTCTGTTCTTCGCAGGCATGCCTGGTTGAGGGATCAGAATTTAGCTGAGCATGTTAAGACAAGGATTTTGGATGCTCCTTTACAGTCTGATGTGTTGTTTGGTTCGCCTGTGGAAGCAGTTTTAAAGACAATGGAGGACAAAGCTAAGTCTATGCAAACTGTTAAAGATTTTTGCAGGTGCAGCCACCAAGTTTAGTAGAAATTGGCCTACTAAGGGATGGACATATCCTGCTTATGATTCCCAGTCTAGGGGTAGGTCTAGACGTGGTAGGGGCAGAGCTCAAGGTTCTTTTAGGCCTAGAACAGGGAGTTCACCTGCTCAGACTTCTGGTGAGGGCAGGGGTCAGTCCTTTCGTAAACAGACCCAATGACCTGCCTTTTCAGCTGCCAGTAGATTCTCGCCTGGCAGCTCCTTTGGGAGGAAGACTGTCTCTTTTCAAAGAAAATTGGGATTTAATTACTCAAGACAGATGGGTGTTGGATATCATTCACCACGGTTACAGGTTTTATTTCCATACATTGCCCCCTTTCAAAGGCATGCCAGACGTTCCTCCTCCACAAAGGAAAGAGGCTCACAAGCAAATTTCTCTGTTACTCCAAATAAGGGCCATTCAGCCAGTCCCTGTATCAGAAAGGGGCCTAGGATTTTATTCTCGCCTGTTCCTAGTACCAAAGAAGGGGAACACGTGGAGACCAATTTTGGATTTATCTATCCTCAACACTTATCTGGACATTCCCAAGTTCAAGATGTTGACGTTACAACAGCTTTTACCTCTGCTGGGCAAAGATCACTGGATGGTAACTTTAGATCTCAAGGAAGCTTACCTTCATGTGCCTATAAGACTAAGTTGCAGGAAGTATCTGCGTTTCGAGCTGGAAATTCTCATTATCAGTTCTCTGCATTGCCCTTTGGCTTATCTACTGCGCCCAGAGTATTCACAAAGGTTCTGGCTCCAGTGATAGCTTACTTCAGGCTAAAAGGAATTCAAATCTATCCTTACTTGGACGACTGCCTGATTCTGGCTCAAGAAAAGGAAGACCTTCTACAGCATCTGGAATATGTTATAGCAGTGCTAAGATGCCTAGGGTATTCTGTGAACGAAATAAAGTCCAGTCTAGTACCCTCTCAAGACATGTGCTTTCTGGGTGTGAGACTGAATACAGCAGCCCAGATGGCCTTTTTAACCCCGGACAAACAAAAGAGTCTATCACTTTACTTCCATCAACTATCTCATCAGTCCGTGCTGACTGCAAGGACAGTCCTTCAAGCATTAGGGTTCATGGCATCTTGTATTCTGGTGCTTCCCAATGCCAAACTGCATATGAGGAAGCTACAATGGTATCTCAAAATGTATGGACACAGCACTGCCAGGATTTGGACACTGTCATTCAAATAATACCTTGCCTTCAAAAAGAATTTTTGTGGTGGGCTCAGGAATGTCACCTAAACAAGGGACTCTCTGTGACCCGGCCAGAGGCGAGTCAGATTTTAACGACAGATGCCTCGGACATTGCTTGGGAGCTCATCTCAATGGAAAGTGGATACAAGACAAGTGGCTTGCCAGACTACAGCATCTACATATCAACATGAAGGAGATGTTAGCAGTCCAGTTTGCATTAATGGCTTTCAAGGAGTTACTTCTTCCAGGGCAGGTGTTGATTCTAACAGACAACACAACTGTCATGTGGTACATCAACAAACAAGGGGAACACATTCTTATCCTCTATGCAGGCAAGCAATGATTTTATGGGAGACTGCGCTCAGCTTGCAACTAACTCTTCAGGCAAGGTTTCTGCCGAGCACAGAACTCCTTAGCAGATGTGTTAAGCAGACAAATCATGGATCCCCACGAGTGGAAACTGGATCTTCATGTATTTCAGACATTGACAGTGTCATGGGGAACTCCAGACATAGATCTGTTCGCTTCTCCACTAAACCACCAGCTGCCAAAGTTTTGCACAAAGGGGTTTCATCACACAGCTTGGAAAGTGGATGCTCTTTCTTTCAGTTGGAAAAATCTTCATGTGTATGCCTTTCCACCTCTGCCTCTTCTTCCAAAGGTGCTCTTAAAGGTCAGACAAGACAAGCCAAGGATGATTTTAATAGCTCCAGATTGGCCTCGGCAACACTGGTACCCACTACTAAGGAGTCTGGTAAGGAAGCCTCCATGGCCTTTACCTTTGATTCCACATCTGTTATCTCAGAAGGACGGTCATCTGCTCAATGTCAAGCTTCACTCTCTTCATCTAACAGCCTGGCATATTCTGTGTTGAAACACAGCAGGTCTCAACTTCCTCAACAAGTTTTAAATGTGATTATGGAAGCTAGAAGACCTAGTACAAGGAAAGTGTACGAGAAAAGTGGAAGAGATTTTTATTTTGGAGTACAGCAAAGAATTTGGAGATTTCTGAGCCTAATTTGAGTGTGGCTCTTCAATATCTTACTGAGTTATTGGACAAAGGTTTGTCCTTCTCTTCCATTAAGATTCATGCTGCAGCAATTTCAGCTCACTATGATTGTGACCCACCATTGTTTTCGCATCCTTTGTTCAAGCAGTTTCTTAGAGGGGCAAAGAATATAAGACCCCACGAGAGCTCCTACTCCTGCTTGGGATCTCAATTTTGTGTTGGAAAAACTTACTCTACAACCTTTTGAGCCTGCGGCTACTGCTGAATTGAAATACTTGTCATGGAAGACTGCTTTTCTGTTGGCTATTACTTCTGCAAGAAGGGTGTCTGAGTTGCAGGCCCTTATGGCAGTAGAGCCCTTTTTGATTTTCCATAAGGATAGGGTATCATTACGTACTAATCCTTCCTTTATGCCTAAAGTGGTTTCTAGTGTGGCTTTAAACCAAACTATTCATTTGCCTACTTTTTATGCAGACCCCAAAATAAAGGGGAAAAGATTTTGCACACTTTAGATGTACACAGGCAATTGCGTTATTATTTAAGCAGGACTAAGGATTTTAGGCAGTCTCAGCAGTTGTTTGTTTCTTTTGCTTTGAGTTCAGAGGGCAAGGCTGTGTCAAAACAAACTATTTCTAGGTGGATTGGGTTTTGCATTGCATTTTGTTATTCCCATCATGGCAAGGAGATTCCAGCTGGGATTAGGCCTCATTCCACTAGGGCTACTGCCACTTCAACAGCATTCCTAAGGGGGGTGGCAACTAAGGATATTTTGGAGGCAGCTACTTGGAGTTCAGTGCATACTTTCTCTAAGCATTATCACCTTCCTCTCTACTCTAAGTCTAGGGCTGGTTTTGCCACAGCTATTTTGCAAGGCATGTTGTCAGCTCCTGCTTCTTTATGATTTGCCAGCCTCCCTTACCTCTGCTTTGGGATTCTACCCAATAGTTAGGACTGCAGCAATGTGGAATGAAGAACATAGTACAGTTTTGTACCTACCATAAATGTAGATGTTCGAGGATCCACATTGCTGCAGTCCAATTTACCCTCCCTCCTTCCCCTCTGTGTTTAGGGGTGGTTGTGTAGGTGAGGTTATATGCTGATAATTTTGTATATATTGTACATATTTTTGGTGCAGGTATATTGGGCCTTGTCTTTTTAGGGTCTTCTGACATCTGGGGCAAGAAAAGACTGAGGATATGGCGTCGGTCATGCGCATTAGTACCCTGACGTACTGACGTCAGTCTAATGCGCCCTGACCGACGTCAGCCGTATACTTTGGTATTCGGGCCGACTGGACAGCGGACTACCCCAATAGTTAGGACTGCAGCAATGTGGATCCTCGAACATCTACATTTATGGTAGGTACAAAACTGTACTTTTTCGTTGCTCCACTCGAGCAACTTCATCAGAAAATGAAACATTACAAGGTGTAGTGATATTTAAAAAGTCCACTTAAAAGTAATATGGTTATTATTACCAATCAGCTTATTTCTTTAATGAAAGAAAAAGTTTTTTTTTTTTTTTTTTAAATAATTAAATAGGAATAAAATGGATGAATTTAAAGCAACACGTTAAAATATCAAAACATTCAATCAATAACCAAGTGAGAACCACAATTAAAATAGAATAATGTATGTGTGCAGTATGCTAGAAACAAGTACCATTTATAACATTTTACTGTTAACTCTTTGTTGACATTAGGTAGTAGTGTGCAGGATGAACCAACATATATGAAGTTATGTGTATACGGAATAAGTATGTAACCATATAAAAAAATTTTCCAGTGCACTAGAATAATTTGATATTACCTTATGCTTATGCTGTTTTTAAACTGATTTCATTGCCTCAAATAGCTCTTTAGTTTTAATAAGCAAGCTATATTGCAATTGTCATTGAGACCTGGATGGAAAAAAGCATTTAATGACAACTGCCACTCAAGTTCACGGCATTCTAGTATTAATGAAGTAGGTCCCCCTCTAATGTCATTTGCAAGTTGGTCAATTGCTAAAACTTGAAAAGAATGACCTACTTTGGTGTTGATGTGTTTCGCTAATGCGTTATCACTTTTGTTTTTAGAGATCGCATAGGTATGTTCATACATTCTGTCCCTAAATCTACTATCTGTTTTTCCCACATAAAATGCAGGGCAGTTTTTACAGACCGCTAAATAGATTATACTTTTTGAATTACAGTCAAGTTTATACATAATCTGTTGTTTACTACCTGCTATTTCAAATGTACTACCAGTTTTGACATGTTTACACATCTTACAAAAGCCACATTTAAAAGAGCCTCTTATTCTATTATTAGTTCTTGGTTTCTTAGTTTCAAGAAGACTCTAAGTTGGCTCCTCTCTTGTAGATGGTTATTGGATGAGGGCCAATTCTCTCCATTAACAGGTTGTCGTTATCTTACACAAGAACTGGTACTTATTGTACAAGTCTAACTTGGTCACTGTCATTGCTAAAAGTGGTGATAAAACTAGTTTTGTAAGAATGGTAAGTGACTCTCTGGTTTACTGTACTTGCATAACTACTACAATAAGATGCCCTGTTCAGTATGTTTGTA
This sequence comes from Protopterus annectens, assembly GCF_019279795.1. Lineage (NCBI taxonomy): Eukaryota > Metazoa > Chordata > Ceratodontiformes > Protopteridae > Protopterus > Protopterus annectens. Next base: position 468,642,374 of record NC_056725.1, read on the forward strand.
GGTTGTGAGTCAGTAAGAATGTCAACAATGTCAGTGTTTACCACACTGTTAAGCCTCTTATCGTGTAGAATAGGGTTAAGGGAACCTATCTTACGTTTATTTTTTACTTCCACTACTAATTCGTGGACCAAATGGTTAGGGTACCCTCTATTCACAAACATATTTACCAGTTGTTCACATTCCACTAGAAAATCTGCTTCTAAAGAGCGTATCCTCGCTGCTCTCACCAGTTGACCCTTAACAATAGAGATTTCTGTTTAAAGGGATGTGCACTGGAAAAGTGCAAGAAGGAGTTACAGTAGGTAGGTTTCCTATAAACAGTTGAACACAAACTATTGTTACCAGGCACTTTGGTTAATTTGACGTCTAAGTAGTCAATACTGGTTGTGTCAAATTTGTGTGTAAATTGAAAAAATGTGGTAGTAGAATTTAAATAATCAATGCGTTTGTCAGCTGCTTGTTTGTCACCTTTGAAAATGCTAAATATATCATCCAAAAATCTTGTATGAAATACGAGCAAGTTGTTTATATCTGGTTGGTCAAAAATGTATAGTTTTTCCCAATAGGCTACAAACATATTCGCTAAACTCACTCCACATGATGAGCCCATCACTACACCATGTTTTTGTAGGTAGTGTTGACCATTGAATATAAAAAAGTTATTTGTCAAAATAATAGCTATAAGTTCAGAGACTAATTCAATGTCTTCAGTTGGAGCATTTATTTCTTTCATCATTAATGCTGTCCATTCAGCTGCTTCCATGTGTGGAATAGAAGTATAGAGATCAACCACATCAATGGTCAAAAAGTTAAAGTCTTGGTCGAAAGATAACCTGTTGAGACTATTTTTGAAGAATAGAATCTACTACTTTAGCACTCGGGTAGGTTAGGGACACACTACCGTCGATGAGTGGTCTCATTGGTGGGTGTAACATGTCCTTATGGATTTTTGGAATCCCAAACATTATTGGTAGTTTAGGAAAAGGTATGAATCCCAAACATTATTGGTAGTTTAGGAAAAGGTATATTGATATACTTAAAGGTGTCTATATCGATTCTGGCTTCAATAAACAGGTCCCTGAAGTAATTTTTGACTCTGGACAAAGCTTGGTTGTATTAATTTAGTGAGACTTTAATATAAGCTTGGCTGTCGAGTACTAGTTCCATTCTTTTGTTGTAATCAGTTACATCAAAGATAACCAGTCCCCCTCCCTTATCTGGTTTGATGCGTCGTACCATAGAAGATCTAAGCAAGTCTAAAGCTTGTGTTTGATCAGGTTTCACATTATTTGATCTAGAATTATTAGCTTGTTTGCGGTTAAGTGGAATGTGCCTGATATCTAGTTCACAAATGTTTTCAAACAGTCGTAACAAAGGGTGTAAGGGAGGGTTAAAGGTACTGGAGGGCTTGAAGTTTGTATGTGAAAACTCATTGTTGCCCAAAAGGAAAGAAAGGTTAAGTTTCCTAACAAAACACTTCAAATCTATTAATGTTCAAGTAATGTTGATGTTTTTGCTAGGGACGAAAGTGTTGCCCTTAGCTAACAAGTCAATCAAAACTGGTTCAGTGGTGACAGATGAAAAATTGTAAATATTAAAGTCACCACTAGCATTTTTTTAGTATAACCAGTTTAGATGGAAAGTCTGACTCAGAAGGGACAGTTATCTCTTCCTCCTGTTGCTCCAACCTTTGTTCCTCTGGTTCCGAGGACGCTGTGGGTTTGAAGTGTTCCTTGAATTCCCTTTTTGGTGAAAAACCTGTTCGTTTTGAGTGTTATTCGAAGATTGAACAGGCAATTGCACATTAGTATTGACATTATTGTTACTATTATTGTAAGACCGCAGTCTTTCGCTTCGTCTCAAAGGTTCATTAAGCTGACCATTATTAGTGTCCATATTTATATTGGACTCCTTCAGTTGGCTAGAAGACGTAGTTACAGTCAAGTTGTTAAAGGGAGACACTAGTTTTTTATTTGGCCAGACTTGTGCCAGCTGTGGTTTATGGTATGCTGACCCATTTTAGTACGCCGTTCGGTCGTGGTTCAGTTTCTTAATTGTTTGTTTTTAATTTATCCAGTAGTTGGTCTATACTAATAAAAACCCTCTCGTAGTAGTACTTGTATCTAATAAAGTCACCATCCAGTTTAATGTCTTTATCCAAATCGTTTACTTCAATAGACAAGCTTTCTATTTGAAGAACATAATGCTTAATCATGAGTTCCATTAATAGGAACCCCGAAGAGTCAAACAAGTTTAACAAGTCTTTATTAAAAGATGAGTCCGGTGTTAAACCTGTTTGAAACTGGTGAAAGCGTAAGCCTTTAGAGACCAGTTTTTCAGTTAGACACTGTTTAAAATAAACTATTTCTAGTTGGAGTTTTTTTAGCTTTAGTAGTTTAAAGTCTAGTAACTTCAACTTTTCAGAAATTATTGGTATACTCACTGGTGCAGATTGAGTGTCACTAGCCGATCGTTCCATACTAGGAGTGAATCCTGAGGCTAGTTTGCCTGTGTTGTTCACTCACTCCATGAATGAAGGAGCGCCGATAAGCCCTGTGCCGCGAAGGTTGTTCTCAGCTTCAGTCAAGTTTATGTCCAAACGGGTAACCTGTCCTGGAGGTAAAGATACAGTGGTATTAGTCGCACCCTCCTGTTCGGTACCTGTATTATTAGTCCTTAGTGGGATTAAACTGTTGGAATCAATACCGTTGTAATGCGTATTGGCATTACAAACCTGTGCTGTGTTTCTGTTTTGTTTGTCCATTATATCAAGGCGACTAACGATGTTGTCCATACACTGGGATAAAGAACTCATAAAGGTCGCCAGATCAGGAAGAACTGGTTGTTGGGTTGAACCGAAAAAGTTCGGGCTCGCTGGGCTGTCAGATACTCCTGTAGCCATGACAAACAAAACACAGTAGGTAGATACAAACGCTATAACAAAGAAAAGGAGCTCTCTGCAGCCACTTGCAAAGTCCAGATACACGCTGATAACTTAACGTATAAGAAGTTTATTAAAAACAAACAACGTTTTCGTCGCTCCACTCGAGCAACTTCATCAGAAAATGAAACATTACAAGGTGTAGTGATATTTAAAAAGTCCATTTAAAAGTAACGTGGTTATTCTTACCAATCAGCTTATTTCTTTAATGAAAGAAAAAGTTTTTTTTTTTTCCCTTAACCCTATTCTACACGATAAGAGGCTTAACAGTATGGTAAACATTGACATTGTTGACATTCTTAATGACTCACAACCTACAAACATACTGAACAGGGCATCTTATTGTAGTAGTTATACAAGTACAGTAAACCAGAGAGTCACTTAACATTCTTACAAAACTAGTTTTATCACCACTTTTAGCAATGACAGTGACCAAGTTAAACTTATCTTACACAAGAACTAGTACTTATTGTATAACGACAACCTGTTAATGGAGAGAATTGGCCCTCATCCGATAACCATCTACAAGAGAGGAGCCAACTTAGTCTTCTTGAAACTAAGAAACCAAGAACTAATAATAGAATAAGAGGCTCTTTTCAATGTGGTTTTTGTAAGATGTGTAAACGTCAAAACTGGTAGTACATTTGAAATAGCAGTTAGTAAACACCAGATTATGTATAAACTTGACTGTAATTCAAAAATTATAATCTATTTAGCTGTCTGTAAAAACTGCCCCGCATTTTATGTGGGGAAAAACCGATCATAGATTTAGGGACAGAATGTATGAACATACCTATGCGATCTCTAAAAACAAAAGTGATAACGACTTAGCGAAAGACATCAACACCAAAGTAGGTCATTCTTTTAAATTTTTAGCAATTGACCAACTTGCAAATGACATTAGAGGCGGACCTACTTCATTAATACTAGAATGCCGTGAACTTGAGTGGCAGTTGTCATTAAATGCTTTTTTCCATCCAGGTCTCAATGACAACTGCAATATAGCTTGCTTATTAAAATTAAATAGCTATTTGAGGCAATGAAATCAGTTTAGAAACGGCATAAGCATAAGGTAATATCAGACTTATTATTCTAGTGCGTTGGAAATTTTTTTTATATGGTTACATACTTATTCCGTATACACAACTTCATATATGTTGGTTCATCTTGCACACTACTACCTAATGTCAACAAAGAGTTAACAGTAAAATGTTATAAACGGTACTTGTTTCTAGCATACTGCACACATACATTATTCTATTTTAATTGTGGTTCTCACTTGGTTATTGATTGAATGTTTTGATATTTTAACCTGTGTTGCTTTAAATTCATCCATTTTAATCCTATTTAATTATTTAAAAAAAAAAACTTTTTCTTTCATTAAAGAAATAAGCTGATTGGTAAGAATAACCACGTTAGTTTTAAGCGGACTTTTTAAATATCACTACACCTTGTAATGTTTCATTTTCTGATGAAGTTGCTCAAGTGGAGCGACGAAAACGTTTGTTTTTAATAAACTTCTTATACGTTAAGTTATCAGCGTGTATTTGGACTTTGTGAGTGGCTGCAGAGAGCTCCTTTTCTTTGTTTTTTTTTTTTTAGAATGACAGGACAGGATGAGATGTTGTTGCTGGGGTGACTCAACTAAATTGGATTTTAACGGTAAAGCTATCACTTCAGCAACTTTACATCTGGTTGTCCTGATACAGATGAAATCTTGAGTGCAGTATTGGTGGCCTTGATTCATAGTTTCATAGGTAGGTACTAGGCTATCTCCCTAAGGGCATTTATAAGCCTAGCCAGAGTGTCAGCTTTCGCCACCCCATTGATTAATTAACTGAGCCTCTGTCAAGAAGAGCCAATGAAGTGATCCCAGGGGTGTATTTTCTGTTACCCATCCACTCGTCAAGGTTTCTCTTGAAGAGTGTTAGTGGGGGCTCTGCCTAATGTAGTTAGGAATTTTGTTCCAAAGCATGGGGAGTCTTTGTGACAGGAATCTATCCCTCCAGCATGTACTATTTATTGTTGTGGCGATGTTTAGCTTACTAGAGCGAGTGGCTTGCAGTGACTTGGATTTCTTTAGGTGGAGCATGTTCATCATTTCTGAGCTGGACATGGCTTTGTAAGTCAGGCAGAGATCACCTCTGAGTAAGCAATCTGCCACTGAGTACAGCTGGAGTTTTTCCAGTCGGGCTGCATAGGACATATGTTTGAGACCTGTAATCCTCTTGGTGAGGTACTTTTGTGGTTTGTCCAGCTGTTGGAAGTGTCTTGTGAGGTACATCTCAAACTGGGCATTGTACTCTATGATGGGTCTGATGAGTGACGAGTAGAGGGGCACTATAACCTCTTTATTTCTAGATGCAAACCCTTTAGTAATTAGATGGGCTACATAGAAGGATTTCCTAACTACTTTGGCAGTATGATTGTCAAAGGAGAGATTACTATCTACCTGGGTCCCCAGATCTCTTATTACCTTTTCTGTATTAAGGGGGCTGCCACCTATGTGGCATTTCATGGGTGTTTTGTTTTTCCTAAACGGGATGACTATGCATTTTTTGGCATTTAGCTTGAGATCATGACTTTGACACCAGGTGTCTGTCTCAGTAAGGCCCTGTTGGAGAATGTCCATGTCAGCTGGAGAGTCAATTATGGCTCCCAGTTTGCAGTCACGGCGAACTTGGTTAGCCATAGTCCTCCTGTGTTTGCCTGTACTTCTGAGAAATATATGCCGAACAGTAGGGGTCCCAGGACCAAGCCTTGTGGGACACCACTTGTGACTGGTTTAGAGTCGGACCTGGAGCCCGCTATTCTTACCATGTGAGTTCTGTCTGTAAGCCAGTTGGCAACCCATCTCATGACGTAGGGATTTATGTTCAGGCTGGTGAGTTTTTCTATAATTCCTAAGTGGGGAATGGTGTCAAAAGCCTTGGCGAGGTCAGGGTAGGCTCTGTGAACTACCTTCCCCTCATCTATGGCCTTGGTGACTGTCTCGAAGAAGTCAACCAGGTTTAGTAGGCATGATCTTCCCTTAAAGCCGAACTGGGTCGGATCAAGTGTTTGGAGGTTCCCAAAGTCTGTGTTAATGAGTTCCATGATGATGCGCTCCATAGCCTTGCAGAAGGCTAGTCAGGCTTATGGGGCAATAGTTAACAGGGTCAGTTGTGGCCCCTCCTTTGTTGCTGTGCGCCATTCTATGGGCACATAGCCTGTGGAGAGGCTGAGGTTGAACAGTGTGTTTAGGTGGGGGGGGGGGTTAGTTCATTCTGTAGTTCGTGCAAGATGCAGTCTGGGACACCATCTGGCCCCATTCATGCTGTGCGTTTGGCTTTTGAAAGGGCTGTTTTCACCTGTGTGTCTGTGATTTCTGGGACACTATACTTTTCCAGTATTGTTGTGGGCCCTTTTGGGGGTGAGAGGGGGGTGAAGTTTGCACTGTATCTGTCTGCCAGGATGTTGGCAATATCAGTGGGTTCAGTATATTTTGTGCTATTTTGCACTAGTTCAGAGCATATCTGTGAGTTGCCACTTAGGTTCTTGACATAGCTAAAGAAGGCTTTGTGGTTATCTTTCAAATCCTTGGCTATTTTTCTTTCGAAGTTAGCCTTAGAGGATTTTATGAGGGACCTTAGTTTCTTACTGATACTGATCAGGGATGTCTTTGCTTCTTGGGATCTGCATTTTTTCTGAACTATTTTTCTTCCTTCTGTTGTATAGCCTGTTTAATGCAGGGGTCCACCAGACTGGTTTTCTTCTCTTAGGGGAGTGAGTCTTTGTTTTGCTAGGGATGGCACGATCCATGCATCCTTGTAGGTGCTCATAGAGTGCATTTGTAAAGGTTCCTGCATCTTGGACACGGTTATCCTTTAGCGTGGGGGCTGTGAAACTTACCACCTCTGTCTTAAGTAAGGTGAAGTTTGCTGTAGAAAAGTATTTCACTGTGGTTTCCTTGGTTGGAGGTGGTGGTGTGGTGTAGACATCCAGAGTGATTAGTTTATGGTCTGATCTAACCAATGACTGGTTGATGTCTGGTGTGGAACACCTGTTGCCCATGTTGGTGATGCCCAGGTCCAATATGTTTTCACCTTTGGTAGGGGAGTTTACCAGCTAATCCAGGGCATTTGAGTTGATAAATTCCAGGAAGCGCTGGACCTGGGAGCTTGTACTTGAGTAGTTTTCCGAGTTAACAGTAGCGTAATTGAAATTGCCCAATATCAGGGTGTTTGGTAGGACCTTCATGTTTTCCAGTGTCTCCAGAAAGGCAGGGTGGTGGTCCTGGGTCATGGAGGGTGATCTATAGCAGGCCACAATTTGCATTGCAGATTTGCCTGATGTTAGTTGCACATGGATGATCTCGGAGGTATCATGCTGCACCACTAACCTGGAGGTGTAGGTATCCTTGATTAATATGGATACACCCCCTCTTTGTGTTTCAGTCCATGTTCTGTGGTCGAAATGTGTGGTATGAGTTGTAGCCCGGTAGTGCTGGGGTGCTCTGTGGAGCCTTGAATCGGGTTTCAGTTACTGCCCAGATGTCGACGTTCTCCATACTGAGGAGTGCTTCGAGCGCATGCATTTTGAGATTTAAACTCCTGTCGCTGAGTAGCATAACCCTCATTTTTTTATTTGTGCATAACCCTCATTTTTTTATTTGTGCTGTTTACGGAGGTGGGTTTGACTTTTGAGCCTTGCCTAAAAAAGGCACTATGGGGGCAGCAAGAGCCTTGGCCAGTATTCGAAAGCCTAGGGGTGACAGGTGCAAGCCGTCTCTTGCGAAGCAGCGAGGCCTGTCGAGCATGTCATCCCAGGCTGACAGACACTGGATCCCCTTTGAATGACACCAGAAGCTTAGCCAGTTGTTGAAATTGATCATTTTTTCTTTATACTGCAGTATCATTCTTGGTGAGGGCAGGATGCTGCTCAGGGTCATACCCGCCTGGGCTACATGATCAGAGACCTCTTCCATGTTTCTTTTCATGTAGTCCAGGGAGGTACGTCTCGGGTCATTCACATGAACATGAACAATGACAGAGTCATATTTGTACTTGTTCTGGAGTGACCTGAGTGCTTGTGTTATGTGGCGGATTCTGGCTTCTGACAGGCAGCTAACAGTAACCTTTTCCTTGTCCAGCCTAGTGAGTGGGACGTCAGTGTGCCTGACTATAGAGTCGCCTATTACTAGTGTGTTAGGTATGTTATTTTGCCTTAAGGGCTGTGATTGTGCAGCACACTGATTTTGTGTTTTATGTGTTGCCTGGTTTGTGATTGGAGGCGCATGTTTTTTAGGTGTCTGCTTTGGAGGTCTGTGATGCTTTTTCAGGTTTTTATTTAGAGCCTCCGAGTATGATTTTGTGTATTTATGTGCATTTTTTGCCAGTGCTGGTTTAGTATGTCTATGTGAGGCTGGAGGTGTGGTGCAAGTGTTAACCTTCTCCTCATGACTGCCTGTTCCAGTCTTGGGTGGAGAGAGCATAGCCTCCAGTTTAGCTATATAATTGCATCTCTCGCATATGTTAATGTTTTGTGGTAGGAGGAGAGGGTTGTCTGTGTACATGAGGCAGTTGTAACATTTCCTCAGGATACCCAGGTTCACCAGCTGGACTGGATTGAAGGCTGAATGGCAGAGTAGATGGCCAGAGGAATGGCATGAAGTATCTGCCCGTATTCTCAATGTCATTGCAAGAGGATGGTGTGTGAACTAGCCTCAGCACTGATACCCGCCTGGTGGTTACCAGGGGAATGACAGTGGCCATGGCTCAGAAGAACCTTGGGCTGACATTTGTAGTACCTCAGCTGTGCACACACACGTGGAGATATAACCATACCTTTTAAGAGCACCTCATTGTGAGGAGCATCCCCCATTTTCAGTCTTAAAAATTCTCTGTATAAACCTTTCCACAGACCATCATGTCTCCACAGTAATTCAGAAAGCCTTTTATCTGTCACATCTAATTTCCAAAGGCATCTCTACTAGATCCAAAGAAATCTTAATTCCCCTATATTCATACCTTATCAGATCCTTTACTGAATATAACAGCTTTTGGCATGTATTTATCTAAACATATCACACAACTTGAAACTCAAGAGATTCATAACTTAAAAAGATCAGTGGCCTCAAAAACCTTACTTATCAGGAGAAGACTGGCAGCCCTTTCTTTGTACTCAGTCTCTGTCAGACTTCTCTGTGGAGCTTTACGTCTAGCTTTTTATGTCATGAAAGATCCAACCTTATTTAAGCTCCTCTTTATCACAGAACTAATGGTACATCAGGTATTCAGTTAAAGGAACTAAACCTTCACCAGCAGGTAAGTATGACACGTTGAAGTGATAGATTCATATTCCAACATATCCCTCACCTCTGGAAAAAACTTCCACTGCATGTTAAGCACCCCTGTCACCTTCAGGGTAAACCCAGATAATTGGATGGGCAGCCTCAAATTCTCTCTTGGTCTGTCTTGTCTTGCCCTCCTTGAGGCTAGAGGGAAATTTTAAATGTTTTTTTTTTTTTTTTTTTTTTTTTTTTTTTTTGGATAGGCTTGAAATGGTCTGGATAGAGATTGACTAGTTACTTACCTATGAACCTAAAAGACTTTGGCACACATTCATTGTTAAGAGTTTTTTTAAAATAAATATCTGGGATAATAGTCAGACTAATTCATCAAAAGAAATTTTGGTGAGTATAAATAAACACAATACTGTGTGCTTCTTAGTTGAAGTTGTTAGTAGGTGTTCCAAATTACGCTGATTTGCTCTACATTGTGAGAGACGGTGTTCCACGTTTTGGAGTGGAAGGTTGAGAACTAATCATATAACCATAATTAAGGCTACCTGAGTGCATTGCACACAGAGGAGTGCTAATACACCAGGCAACAGGAATTCACAATAAGACAATCATGTCAGAGCTAATAAAAAATCTTAGGGTGATCTAAAGTTATAGTAGTGGTGTGGTTATGGCCAGCCTCTAGTTTAACAAGTTGTGTAGGCCAATAATGTAAAATAGCCTTGAAGTGTTTCACAGGGTGGTAACCTTGATAAATAGCTGACTGAATAACAGAACAGAACATAGCGACCAATATCAAACAGCATCTATAGTGAGTAAAATTAAGTCATTAGTGGGGTTCCATGAAAATTAGTACTGCTTGGATTTCTTTAAGGTCCAAGTGACATTAAAGATCAACTGGATGAAAAAATTAATTCTGTTCTTGATTATGCAACGATCTATAACCAAAGTTAAGGGCAAGACAGCATTCTTTAAAAAAAAATCAAATATGTGGTGACTTAAAGTTAATGAATAAAACTGCAAAGCACTATACCTTGAAGAAAACATTCTAGGGAAGGTGTATTTAGTTGTAGTTAAATGCTTTCTTTAACAGCATGAGGAACAGACTGTACAGTAATTATACTGTGTTTCAGATTTCAGAAAGCAGTACATGAAAGCACGAAGGTAAGATCATTAGATTCTGAAAGAATGAGACAGAGGCTTCAGTTGGACAAGGGGGAGGAATACCATGCCTGTGCTTGAACACTGTGTGAAACTGTGAAACCCAGTCTTTTGTATTATGCTTGGTTCTTTAGAACCCCCCCCCCAAATCTCTAGACAGGCACAGAGCTAAAGCTGTCCAGCTGAAAACATTCAAAGTAGTGAAGATCTGCAGAGAAAGCCGTGTTATGACTGATTAAGACCTTGATGTGTGCACACCCTTGTGAAAAGGAGAATTTATATGATGGAAACATTTAGTTCTTTTAAAGGAATAACATAGTAAAAGCTCAGGATGGGGAGTATCTTTAAAAAAAAAATGACAAGAAGACGGTAGTATTTATCTGAGGGAGTGGAGGACGGAGCTGTATAATTTGTGTGTACATGTTGAGGAGAATGCTTAAATAGTGCATTTTCTTTTTTCAAACTGCACTTACACAACCTGCAATGACACATCATTTCAACCCACAATCGGTAGGCTTTTTGTGGGGGGGCTTTGCCTCAAACACCCTACTTTATAATACTAGCTCCCAAAGATCATCTTTGTCTCATACCAGTGACATAGTGACTCAAAGTATCACTTCGGCATTTTAATATTCACTGAGAAAACAACTCCAAACAACACTCAATGCCACGGAGACACCAATAAGTGTCCAGTCACCTCTAGGTTAGTATGTACTGCCCAGCAAAGACCAGCAACCAAATCCAATGATGTAAAACGATTTATTGTACGACATAAATATAGTAAAAACCATGAGAAAATTGTTGAACAGTTAAGCGCTTCCACCCATCAATGTGGGCTTCTTCAGAACACCATGTTTGTTACAAAGATGCCTTATATAACATAATTGGCGCCAAAAAAACTGTTGATCATTTCAAACATTTAAAGCCATATTGACAATATAAACTGATTTGTCCCCCCCCCCCCCCCATTCCTCATTCCATGTCATAGGAATGTGAACAAAACAAAAGACATATTGACTTCATAATACAAATGATAAAAAATATTATATTTAAACATATATGTCTTAATAAATATTTACTATAAACATAATGAATAAAAAATATGAAATAGAAATGTATACAGTTCATTATCTCGGACAAAACCATTCACTCATAGCCTGTTTGTGTGGAGTCAATGTTATTGTCGCGTAAATGTCAATTGGCACCTTATAAATATACTGTTAAATGCTTGATATAATAGCTTAGTATAATAGCTTAAAAAAGACATATTAATAGTAGTATACTAGTGCTTTTGACATAAAACTCATTTACTAATTACGCCTCAAATATATCAGATGATGACTGGGCTTGTAAAAAAACTTATTAGAACAACATGTGAGTGTAGGAAGCAACCAGTCAAAAAAATATTTCATATTAAAACTCTAAGAAATAATGTATGTAATAAAATAAAAATGAAAAATAAAAAATAATAAGATAAAAAATCTTTTGTATATGTGTGTACAATAAAGCGTGTGTGTCTGTATTGGTTTAGCCAAGATCCACTACTAAATAGTGTAAAAACCTACTGTCTAATATGAAGATTATAAAACTAATAACTACCCGACACTATATTACTATAAAATGTACTAAATGCTATATAGGTATCACACTTGGTGGTATTGTGCTAATTCATACATAATATGGGCTTGCAGGAGATAAAATCATTCAACCCAGGTGGTGATGTTGCATCCAAGTACAACTGCCACCAAGTTTCCCCAAAGCTCAATAAAGTTCTATAATCTCCTCCCCGTGGGTCATGTTTGACAGTCTCAATAATAGCAAATTTAAATCCTTGTGAATGCCCTTTCATTTCTATATGCCTGTATAAGGCATTTGTGGGTCCTTCTTTTTTGATGATGTATGTATGTTCATATATACGCCTTTTGAGACATCTCTGTCTTCCCCATGTAATAACATTCACACACATTACATAAGGCTATATAGACTACCATTTTAGTATTGCAGTTCCCTTTGACAAATTTAACAGTGGGCTTAAATATGATGTTCTTCGTTCCCCATTGCTGCAGTCCTAACTATTGGGTATAGTCCGCATCCAGTCGGCCCGAATACCAGAGTATAAGGCTGACGTCGGTCAGGGCGCATTAGACTGACGTCAGTACGTCAGGGTACTAATGCGCATGACCGACGTCATATCCTTAGTCTTTTTTGCCGCATGGTCCGATGCAGAAGCAGTTTTGTGAGTGCAGGTTGGCGTTCTGAAATATTTCCGAAACCGGAGTTTCAGACCGAAACAGAGTTGGCTAAGTACCCCGTTGGGGAACATTTTGGTTTTTTCTTGCCTCAGTATTTTACCGGATGTCAGAAAAAGTGAATAACTGTATTTCTTGTGGGAAACAGATACCTCATAGGGATTACCATACCTTGTGTATACCTTGTTTAGGGCCTGAGCACGACGTTGTTGGTTGCCGCTCTTGTGCTAGGTTTAACAAACGCACTATTAAGAGGAGGTTAGACTGTGCCAGGTTAGTGTTTGGGAAGCGTTGCAATTATACAATGCCGTCGGATGCTCCGACGCCCGCTTCCAAGAAGCGCAAGGACAAAACAGCGAAGCCTAGGGTTGATGAACCGGCAGTCCCGGACGTCGGTTCTTTAGAAGGCTCAGTGGAGCCAGAGGTTTTGCCAGGAGTTTCCATGGAGTCCCAGGCAGAAACTTTACTGTTACAGGATGTGCCTTCTCAGGAGGTAGGCCAGGCTGAGGCGCTTCTCAGGTGACTGTTCTTCCCTCTCTTCCCAAGGTAGTTAGAGCCTCTCCTTCTGTTGCCAAAACTTCTTTGAGAGGTAGGCCTAGTTCAGCTTCAGTGGGGGCTTCTCCTAGCATTTTGGGTTCTGTACCTAAGAAACATATGCTTAAAATGGCAGAAGATTTGATTACTATGATTAGAGGTTCTATGCCCCGCCTGATAAGAGGCCTAGGGTGGAACCGAGTTTGATAGTTTTGAACAGTGTTCAGAGGCTTCAGAGTCTTCTGCGGAAGACTTGCAGGAGTATCCTACTTATTCTGATTCTGATGTGGATGATTCCACTCCTACAGCTTCTCCTCCTGAGGATTTCTCATTTTCAGAGACTCTGCATTCCATGAGGGAGCACTTTAAATGGGAAGGCCAGGATTACTCTGATTCCAGGAAAAGGCTTAGGGAATTCTTGTTTTTACCCCAGCATAGGCCCTTAGGTATTCCTCCTGTGTTGAATGTGGTGGAAGATGTTTTTGCAGAGGCTTCCCTGAACCCTGACTCTTTGCCTCCTGCTCCTGTTAAGCCTGATAGGTATTATAGGGTGCCCGAAGCTCATAAGTATTTGTTTAAGAGTCCTAGGGCGGACCCAGAAACAATTTCTCAAGGGCCTAAAGGTGTTAAAGCTTCTGTGGTTAAAAATCCTGTTCCCACTGATAAAGAGGCAAGGGCTTTGGATAGGTGGGGAAAGAAAGTGTATACTTCTTCCACTCTAGCCATGAGAGCATTGAATTGTCAGTTTCACATGCTAAAATATCAGAATTATCTCCTTTCACAATTGAAATCTAAGGTGGATGCTTTGGCGGAAGGTATTGAGTGTAAAGAGTTGCTGGATTTGGTTCATGTGTCTGAACAAGTGGGTAAGCATTCTTTGCAATGTGGTTTTGATGCTGTACAGGCCTCCTCGAGGGTGGCTGCTACTAGTTCTGTTCTTCGCAGGCATGCCTGGTTGAAGGATCAGAATTTAGCTGAGCATGTTAAGACAAGGATTTTGGATGCTCCTTTACAGTCTGATGTGTTGTTTGGATCGCCTGTGGAAGCAGTTTTAAAGAAAATGGAGGACAAAGCTAAGTCTATGCAAACTGTTAAAGATTTTTGCAGGTGCAGCCACCAAGTTTAGTAGAAATTGGCCTGCTAAGGGGTGGACATATCCTGCTTATGATTCCCAGTCTAGGGGTAGGTCTAGACGTGGTAGGGGCAGGGCTCAAGGTTCTTTTAGGCCTAGAACAGGGAGTTCACCTGCTCAGACTTCTGGTGAGGGCAGGGGTCAGTCCTTTCGTAAACAGACCCAATGACCTGTCTTTTCAGCTGCCAGTAGATTCCCGTCTGGCAGCTCCTTTGGGAGGAAGACTGTCTCTTTTCAAAGAAAATTGGGATTTAATTACTCAAGACAAATGGGTGTTGGATATCATTCACCACGGTTACAGATTTTATTTCCATACAATGCCCCCTTTCAAAGGCATGCCAGATGTTCCTCCTCCACAACGAAAAGAGGCTCACAAGCAAGTTTCTCAGTTACTCCAGATAGGGGCCATTCAGCCAGTCCCTGTATCAGAAAGGGGCCTAGGATTTTATTCTCGCCTGTTCCTAGTACCAAAGAAGGGGAACACGTGGAGACCAATTTTGGATTTATCTCTCCTCAACACTTTTCTGGACATTCCCAAGTTCAAGATGTTGACGTTACAACAGCTTTTACCTCTGCTGGGCAAAGATCACTGGATGGTAACTTTAGATCTCAAGGAAGCTTACCTTCATGTGCCTATAAGGCTAAGTTGCAGGAAGTATCTGCGGTTTCGAGCTGGAAATTCTCATTATCAGTTCTCTGCATTGCCCTTTGGCTTATCTACTGCACCCAGAGTATTCACAAAGGTTCTGGCTCCAGTGATAGCTTACTTCAGGCTTCAAGGAATTCAAATCTATCCTTACTTGGACGACTGCCTGATTCTGGCTCAAGAAAAGGAAGACCTTCTACAGCATCTGGAACATGTCATAGCAGTGCTAAGATGCCTAGGGTATTCTGTGAGCGAAATAAAGTCCAGTCTAGTACCCTCTCAAGACATGTGCTTTCTGGGTGTGAGACTGAATACAGCAGCCCAGATGGCCTTTTAACCCCGGACAAACAAAAGAGTCTATCACTTTACTTCCATCAACTATCTCATCAGTCCGTGCTGACTGCAAGGACAGTCCTTCAAGCATTAGGGTTCATGGCATCTTGTATTCTGGTGCTTCCCAATGCCAAACTGCATATGAGGAAGCTACAATGGTATCTCAAAATGTATGGACACAGCACTGCCAGGATTTGGACACTGTCATTCAAATAATACCTTGCCTTCAAAAAGAATTTTTGTGGTGGGCTCAGGAATGTCACCTAAACAAGGGACTCTCTGTGACCCGGCCAGAGGCGAGTCAGATTTTAACGACAGATGCCTCGGACATTGCTTGGGAGCTCATCTAAATGGAAAGTGGATACAAGACAAGTGGCCTGCCAGACTACAGCATCTACATATCAACATGAAGGAGATGTTAGCAGTCCAGTTTGCATTAATGGCTTTCAAGGAGTTACTTCTTCCAGGGCAGGTGTTGATTCAAACAGACAACACAACTGTCATGTGGTACATCAACAAGCAAGGGGGAACACATTCTTATCCTTTATGCAGGCAAGCAATGATTTTATGGGAGACTGCGCTAAGCTTGCAACTAACTCTTCAGGCAAGGTTTCTGCCGGGAGCACAGAACTCCTTAGCAGATGTGTTAAGCAGACAAATCATGGATCCCCACGAGTGGAAACTGGATCTTCATGTATTTCAAAAATTAACAGTGTCATGGGGAACTCCAGACATAGATCTGTTCGCTTCTCCACTAAACCACCAGCTGCCACAGTATTGCACAAAGGGGTTTCATCACACAGCTTGGAAAGTGGATGCTCTGTCTTTCAGTTGGAAAAACCTTCATGTGTATGCCTTTCCTCCTCTGCCTCTTCTTCCAAAGGTACTATTAAAGGTCAGGCAAGACAGGCCAAGGATGATTTTGATAGCTCCAGATTGGCCTCGGCAACACTGGTACCCACTGCTACGGAGTCTGGTAAGGAAGCCTCCATGGCCTTTACCTCTGATTCCTCATCTGTTATCTCAGAAGGATGGTCATCTGCTCAATGTCAAGCTTCACTCTCTTCATCTAACAGCCTGGCATCTTCTGTGTTGAAACACAGCAGGTCTCAACTTCCTCAACAAGTTTTAAATGTGATTATGGAAGCTAGAAGACCTAGTACAAGGAAAGTGTACGCAGAAAAATGGAAGAGATTTTTATTTTGGAGTACAGCAAAGAATTTGCAGGTTTCTGAGCCTAATTTGAGTGTGGCTCTTCAATACCTTACTGAGTTATTGGACAAAGGTTTGTCCTTCTCTTCCATTAAGATTCATGCTGCAGCAATTTCAGCTCACTATGATTGTGACCCACCATTGTTTTCGCATCCTTTGTTCAAGCAGTTTCTTAGAGGGGCAAAGAATATAAGACCCCCACGTAGAGCTCCTACTCCTGCTTGGGATCTCAATTTTGTGTTGGAAAAACTTACTCTACAACCTTTTGAGCCTGCGGCTACTGCTGAATTGAAATACTTGTCATGGAAGACTGCTTTTCTGTTGGCTATTACTTCTGCAAGAAGGGTGTCTGAGTTGCAGGCCCTTATGGCAGTAGAGCCATCTTTGATTTTCCATAAGGATAGGGTATCATTACGTACTAATCCTTCCTTTATGCCTAAGGTGGTTTCTAGTGTGGCTTTAAACCAAACTATTCATTTGCCTACTTTTATGCAGACCCCAAAATAACGGGGAAAAGATTTTGCACACTTTAGATGTACACAGGCAATTGCGTTATTATTTAAGCAGGACTAAGGAATTTAGGCAGTCTCAGCAGTTGTTTGTTTCTTTTGCTTTGAGTTCACAGGGCAAGCCTGTGTCAAAACAAACTATTTCTAGGTGGATTGGCGTTTGCATTGCATTTTGTTATTCCCATCATGGCAAGGAGATTCCAGCTGGGATTAGGCCTCATTCCACTAGGGCTACTGCCACTTCAACAGCATTTCTAAGGGGGGTGGCAACTAAGGATATTTTGGAAGCAGCTACTTGGAGTTCAGTGCATACCTTCTCTAAGCATTATCACCTTCCTATCTACTCTGTCTAGGGCTGGTTTTGCCACAGCTGCTTTGCAAGGCATGTTGTCAGCTCCTGCTTCTTTATGATTTGCCAGCCTCCCTTACCTCTGCTTTGGGATTCTACCCAATAGTTAGGACTGCAGCAATGGGGAACGAAGAACATAGTACAGTTTTGTACCTACCATAAATGTAGATGTTCGAGGATCCCATTGCTGCAGTCCAATTTACCCTCCCTCCTTCCCCTCTGTGTTTAGGGGTGGTTGTGTAGGTGAGGTTACATGCTTATATTTTTTGTATATATATTCTTGTATATATTGTACATATTTTTGGTGCAGGTATTTTGGGCCTTGTCTTTTTAGGATCTTCTGACATCTGGGGCAAGAAAAGACTGAGGATATGACGTCGGTCATGCGCATTAGTACCCTGACGTACTGACGTCAGTCTAATGCGCCCTGACCGACGTCAGCCTTATACTCTGGTATTCGGGCCGACTGGATGCGGACTATACCCAATAGTTAGGACTGCAGCAATGGGATCCTCGAACATCTACATTTATGGTAGGTACAAAACTGTACTTTTTGGATCACCACATCTTTTTTGTCAGTTATAAATTTACATTGATTACATGAACCACATTTGGTGGTACAATAATCCTTTCCTTTGTTTATGTCCCTGTTGCCCTGCTTTTGTTGTTCCATGTAACTTTTTATATTTTTCCCCATCTTAGGGTAAACACAAATCCCCTGTGATCAAGTACCAATACTTATGAATGATTTTGATTAATTCATTAGCTGATGGACTGTATAACATAATTAAAGATCTCTGATGGGATTCCATCCCCTTAAACTCCCCTTTAATATTGTTGTTGAAGGGCATTAGCCCCTGATTCGTGTTTGTATTTATTACCCCATTCATTTAATACATACTGACCCACATCATGCATCATGTCCAAAGGATAGCCCTTGTCCTGAAACATATTGGTTATAAGTTGGATTTCATCTACTAGTGTGTTGAGATCTGATGTCATACGTAGGGCTGTAATACATTGCACTTTGTAAATATTATATTTCAACTTAGTAGGATGGAAACTGCCATATTCAAGATAATCATTGGAGAATGTATTTTTTCTATGTATTTTGGAATGAAGTGAATCCTCATGTTCATATATGAATGTGTCCAAGTAAACAATTCCTTTGTGACTATAGGAATAGGTAAATTTGAGGAATTCGCTGCTATTATTCAAAAATTGAATACATTCATCTAATTTGTCCATACTAGAATTCCATAAAATATAAATGTCATCCAGGAGCCTAGAGTAGTGCATGATGTTAGAGAAATGAGCACTCGGGAATAAGATGTTATCTTCCCAATCAAGCATGACCAGGTTGGCAAAAATGGGAGCACATGCTGCTCCCATAGCTACCCCCCCTGGTCTGCCTAAAGTGCTCACCCTCAAAATAAATTAAATTGTTGTCTAACACTATACTCATGCATTCCATTGTAAGACTGACTTCATCCCATTTAATATCAGAATGTTTGATAATACTGTTGCAATAGGCTTCAAGTCCTGCATGTTTAGGAATACATGAAAAAAGGTCAATGACATCAATAGTGACAAATAACCACCCTTTCTTCCAAGACTGAATGGGAAACTTCCTTAAAAATTCCCATGAATCTTTAACCATGTGTGGTATTTTATTATAAATATGTTTGAGTCTGACATCAATGAATTTACCGATAGGGAATGTTTTTGACTTGCTTCCTGTTATAATAGGTCGAAAAGGCGGGTCAATCATGTTCTTGTGTATCTTTGGTATACCCACTAATGTAGCAAGCCTTGGGTACTTGACCGTCAGGGATTTGTAGATGTCTTTAGTTATCCTACCATCAATGTAAAATTCTTCCAGGTAGGAATCAATTCTTTGATAAGCTATGTTGATTTAATTAATAGAAATAGATTCATAGTTACCCGAACTGTATAAAATGCCATACATTCTTTTAGTGTATTCTATGCTGTCATAAATGACAATCCCACCACCTTTATCGGGTTTCATAACCCTAATACTAGTGTCCAATTGAAGTTCATGTAATGTTTCCTTTTCTTTCGAAGTTAAATTGCTTATATGTTTCTTTTTCTTGTATTCATTATATAAATTTTAAGTCTCCCTACTCACCATTTTCTCATAGGTGTCAACAAGGGATGACTGGGGGGGGATAAAAGTACTCTTTTGATTGAACACTGAATCCATACTAGTAGATTCCTTTTCAGTGTTTTTTTGAATATTTGGCCTGTCCCTTGTACATTATAGCTAGGTTTATTTTCCTAGTAAACTTATTTAATTCACATAGACTATCGACCAAATCAAAATGGGGGGTAGGTATATATTTCATCCCCTTTGCCAATAAATTAAAATGTGTATTATGTATATTTATGTTGGAAAAATTATAAATGTTAAAGCCATTTAAAGTATGTGTTCGGTTTTCCACTTAATTTTTTTGTCAGTATTAAAATTACAAAGACTACTATTTACTACCACCTTCTGTTGTTGCCCCATTCCTTCTGTTTGTCCATCACCCTTGTGTAATGTCTTTGATAATAATTGTTTCTGATGGCTGTCCCTGTTATGTTTGGTCCCTCCAAAAATGTGATTCATTGTAATACTGTTCCCTATCATTGACTCTACCTGTATTCTGATCTTCTTTTTGTGTCAAATTTGTTGCATTCCACCTCACTTTGTACTTATACCAATTATATGCAACCCCTTTCCTGTATTGTTCCACATCTCTATGTATCTTTTTGTGCTTAGTTTCACAAATATTATGCGTGTCCACCGTTCTTCTTCTTCTTCTTTCGGCTTTTCCCGGTTAGGGGTCACCACAGCGGATCACCTATCCACTCATGATTGGCAGTGGAGTTTTACGGTGTCGAGTTGCCAGCCCGGTGCCCAACCTTCCACAGAAGGCATGTACTCATGCCTAGGGCCAATTTAGAGTGCCCAATCCACCTACAGCATGTCTTTGTCCACCATTCTAGTATGTTAAATTGTTTACAATATAACCTTTCCCATTCCGAGAATAATAAATCATTGGTGATTTTTACGTTTAAATTCTCCATTTCTTGCACTAATTTGCATAACTTTTCATCATTGCGTTTCATAATCATTTTCATAAAATTGATACCACAGTCATCAAAAAATGGAATAAATTCACATATAACATTATCCGCCAACACTATTCCCATAGGTATTTAAAAAAAATCTTAAACCTTTAGGTACTATTTTCATGGTGATACATTTCTGTAAATATGCATTATCGGCTTTAAGGCCATTAATATTCTTAAGCTTCTTCCCCATTGTATATATCATAGCCTTCAAGGTTCCCACTACTTCCGAACCCGTGTTGCTCCCTTCTGTAACCCGAGATGCTTTATCAAAGTTACAGTCAGTGTTCAAAAATTTGTTAAACTGTCTCTCTTTGTTATTGCCAGCTCTTACTGAAGTGGCTGTATAATAAATTGAAGAAGAAACAGTACCTTTCGAATGTTGTTTGTTCCTCCCAACAACATTGGAATATGTCTTAGTGGGAAACACTCTCTTGGGCTTAGCACCGACTCATTTGGCTTTCCTCATCAATATCATAGATAGAAAAATCAAATGTAAAATCTGAAATATTTATTTTGCTACTGTTTAAAGGCTCTGTAGTAGTGAGAGCCTGCTCAATGTCTATCGTACAACTTCTGGCCACTGTACCCTGTCCTTTGGGAATAGGAAAACTGTCCTCAATATGACCAGTTGCTTTTGGTTGACCAATGTCATCCCTCCTGTCCAAACATACTTTTTTAGATGTAGGTTTGTTCCGCCCTGTATCAGGTATCTCTCCATTGAATTCCTCACTACTAGTCTGTAATGAATGGCATTCCTATAGTCACGAAGGAATTGCTTACTTGGACACATTCATATATGAACATGAGGGTTCACTTCATTCCAAAATACATAGGAAAAATACATTCTCCAATGATCATCTTGAATGTGGCAGTTTCCATCCAACTAAGTTGAAATATAATATTTACAAAGGGCAATGTATTAGAGCCCTACGTATGACATCAGATCTCAACACACTAGTAGATGAAATCCAGCTTATAACCAGTATGTTTCTGGACAGGGGCTATCCTTTGGACATGATGCATGATGTGGGCCAGTATGTATTAAACGAATGGGGTAATAAATACAAACCCCTATTGGGTTTAGATGCATACACGGATCAGGGGCTAATGCCCTTTAACAACAATATTAAAGGGGAGTCTAAGGGGATGGAATCCCATCAGAGATCTTTAATTATGTTATACAGTCCATCAGCTAATGAATTAATCAAAATCATTCATAAGTATTGGTACTTGATCACAGGGGATTTGTGTTTACCCTAAGATGGGGAAAATATAAAAAGTTACATGGAACAACAAAAGCATGGCAACAGGGACATAAACAAAGGAAAGGATTATTGTACCACCAAATGTGGTTCATGTAATCAATGTAAATCTATAACTGACAAAAAAGATGTGGTGATCCAAAACATATTTAAACCCACTGTTAAAATTGTCAAAGGGAACTGCAATACTAAAATGGTAGTCTATATAGCCTTATGTAATGAATGTGAATGTTATTATGTGGGGAAGACTGAGAGACATCTCAAAAGACGTATATATGAACATACATACACCATCAAAAAGAAGGACCCCACAAATGCCTTATACAGGCATGTAGAAATAAAAGGGCATTCACAAGGATTTAAATTTGCTATTGAGACTGTCAGACATGACCCACGGGGAGGAGATTATAGAACTTTATTGAGTTTTAGGGAAACTTGGTGGCAGTTGTACTTAATGCAACATCACCACCTGGGTTGAATGATTTTATCTCCTGCAAGCCCATATTATGTATGAATTAGCACAATACCACCAAGTGTGATACCTATATAGCATTTAGTACATTTTATAGTAATATAGTGTTGGGTAGTTATTAGTTTTATAATCTTGATATTAGACAGTAGGTTTTTTACACTATTTAGTAGTGGATATTGGCTAAACCAATATAGACACATAAGCTTTGTTGTACACACATATACAAAAGATTTTTTATCTTATTATTTTTTATTTTTCATTTTTATTTTATTACATTTTTATTACATACATTATTTCTTAGAGTTTTAATATGAAATATTTTTTGATTGGCTGCTTCCTACACTCACATGTTGTTCTAATAAGTTTTTTTTTACAAGCCCAGTCATCATCTGATATATTTGAGGCGTAATTAGCAAATGACAGTTTTATGTCAAAAGGACTAGTATACTACTATTAATATGTCCTTTTTTAAGCTGTTATACTAAGCTATTATATCAAGCATTTAACAGTGTATTTATAAGGCGCCAATTGACATTTACACGACAATAACATTGACTCCACACAAACAGGCTATGAGTGAATGGTTTCGTCCGAGATAATGAAGTGTATACATTTATATTTCATATTTTTTATTCATTATGTTTATAGTAAATATTTATTAAGACCTTAAATGGGTTCAGGCACCTAGGCGGTGCGACAACCCACTGTGAGACAACTGGATGTGGACAGATGGCAGTATGGAAGTTTTAGCTGCAGTGACAAATGCCTGCAGACAATTCCCTGCGAAAAGAAAAGAACCCCCTGCACCCTAACCACAGGTGTGAGACAAATACCCCGTATGTGATCTACACACTACGCCCCCTAGAAAACACCGTGTGCAACTAACACTGTAACATGTGCCCAGAATAGGATGCCAAGTGGGCATTAAAGTGGTACACTGAAACCTGTGTGCTGTGGCACATTTCTATAAGTTATGATTATATCATGGTTTAGTATGCACCAAGCACTTCCCACATTACTTTACATTTTGCATTAATAAAGGCTTTGCCCACAGCACACAGGTTTCAGTGTACCACTTTAATGCCCACTTGGCATCCTATTCTAGGCACATGTTACAGTGTTAGTTGCACACGGTGTTTTCTAGGCGAGTGTGTAGATCACATACGGGGTATTTGTCTCACACCTGTGGTTAGGGTGCAGGGGGTTCTTTTCTTTTCGCAGGGAATTGTCTGCAGGCATTTGTCACTGCAGCTAAACTTCCATACTGCCATCTGTCCACATCCAGTTGTCTCACAGTGGGTTGTCGCACCGCCTAGGTGCCTGAACCCTAATATTTTGGGGTCATTTGTATTATGAAGTCAATATGTCTTTTGTTTTGTTTTGATCACATTCCTATGACATAGAATGAGGAATGGGGGGGGGGGACAAATCAGTTTATATTGTCAATATGGCTTTAAATGTTTGAAATGATCAACAGTTTTTTTGGCACCAATTATGTTATATAAGGCGTCTTTGTAACAAGCATGGTGTTCTGAAGAAGCCCACATTGATGGGTGAAAGCGCTTAACTGTTCAATAATTTTCTCATGGTTTTTACTATTTTTATGTCGTACAATAAATCGTTTTACATCATTGGATTTGGTTGCTGGTCTTCGCTGGGCAGTACATACTTCGGCAATTTATGTACTTCTGCTCAAGAGAACAAACCTATCCAAAATAACATTAATTGGGTTTGAGAGTCATTCATTTGAGGAGCCAGGGTCAAATGGGTGATGTCTGAGCACTTTTTCTTTAGAAGTATGTAGGAGTTATGGAATCCTTGTATACCTGCGTGAATACACACACACACACACACACACACACACACACACATATATGAATATATTGGAAGGATCACAGTATTCCTACCTCCTTCAAAATAATAACGGAACTGGTTTAACCAGCAGTCTTGACAATAAAATGCAAGCTGTGATATAAATTTTGGAGGCAAAAGCAAACTCATGTAATGGCTGGCACAGAGTTTGATTCTGTATCAGTCCTGTGGATAAGTTATTCACACTCATCCACTATTCCTTACAGCAACGTGCATCAGCAGAACTTACCCAGCCCTTCCTTATCTGACAGTATTAAATATATAATGCACCATTTTCAGAGCCATAGAATCGTAATGAAATGTCTTTAACTAAAAATGAAATTAACTGTGAGATTTGTAGAGGACAGAGCCTGTCTCATTTTTACTAGTTTTAATTAGATGAAATATGCAGTGGGTAAATGGCCAAACATTACTGTGTTGCCATTGCTAAGAAAAAAGCTGGTACCCGATTACTGGTCTTGTAGTGTCTGACATCCCTGAGTGAGCAAATAAATGAAACATGGAAAGTCTTAATATAAGTCTCTGCTCCCTTCCCCCCATCTTCTTTTCAGTATTGACATCTGTGAGCTCATAACATATTTCTAAATCAAAAGGCATTGCTGTCTGAAGGGTTCCGATTTCTGCATCCTGATTACTATCTGGTTGTAAAAGAGAGCTGATTTCATCCCCAGTATCTCTTGGTACGTGTAACACTCTTCCTTAAATGTTCCTCATTGGCTTCTATGAAAGCAGAAGCTTCTGGAATGATTTAATAGACTGATTTATTTGGTGTTTGTATCAGATTAAGTGGAGTAGAAGCCTGTCTGTATGCAGTATACATGTGAGTCTTGGCTCACTGTGAACCAAGACAAACAAAACTCATTTCTCATGTTTTGTTTCAGTATTTAAGGAAATGTAGTGATTTTAACTTTCTTTTGTGAAAGAACAGATATAATTTAAATGTACAGTTTTAATTTCTTGTCTTTTAACGTCTGTTTTACATATCAGTAATATTTCTTTGATTTTAGATGTAGCATAAAATGTGTTTAATGATGATGAATATATAAATATATACATATATCTGTGTGTATGCATGTATATTGTGTTTTTGGCCTAGTTGTTTGTTTGTAGAGGCGGTGTGTCTGAGCACATGTTCCAGGCCATCTTAGTTTAGCCAAAGGCATTCTTGCATTTCAGTGAGAGGGAAGTGTTTATGGTCATTGGCTGTTTGGGGTTACCTGGACTACGGCGTAGAGTAAGCACCTCATTGGTTCTTTTGAGCTTTTTTTAAAGTTGTTTCAGGTTTCAACTTTCTGTTACTTAAGAAGTTAACTTGAGTTTCTGCCATTTCACACTGAGCTAATCGGAGGAAGGGCACTGAGCAAACTCTGATCTGTGATGTATAACAGTAAGTATCCTGTTTTTTGCTTACTTTTATGAGTTATTTATAGCACATTTATTGTGTGCTGCATACTTTTCTAGCAAGTTTCACTGTGTGTGAGGTATTAACTGGAAATTTTCTACATTTGTTAAGCATCTATTTGGGTTTATTTGTTCTGATTTTTGTTTCCCACACTCACTCCCTATTGGTGTCCTGTTCTTATACTTAGTGGCTTTGCAGTTGCCCACTCCTACTGTAAATTTGATCTGGGACACTCCTCCTAGTCTAGTGTCATTACCTCATTCTACCTAATACAGGGAGAACATCTGAGAAGGGCCAACCCACTTAGTTTCTTAACCTTGAATTATCTTCTGCTTCTCCTTTCTCCCTTTCCACTTTACAAAAAAAATGTTCTAAGCTTGTTTCATGCCTTTCGTGTAAGTAGTCTAGTCCAGCTACAGATTTGCTGTATCCAGGAATGTTTGTAAGTTACTGAGCCCCCAAGCCTTTCTGTGTTGGAGGTAAGCCTTCCAGCGTATCAGTGAGAGTGGTAAGCACTAGGTAGCCACTTACCTAGGGTTAAACTATTCCCAGCGACATAAAGTCCTGCTGTTCACATTTTCCTTAGAACTAGCCAGTTTTTTTAGTTTTAGCAATCAAATCTGTTTCTTTAAGATCAGCACTTGTTCAGATTTCGTTGTAAGCACTAAAGCTACAAATTACTACAGCACTCAACTATTTTCACTTGTCTAGAGGAAAACAGTTTTTAGTACTTAATAAATAAGCACCTATCCAGGCATGTCTAAGTGTCAGCTCCCGGTATTTTCTCCTGTCTACCTGATGAATCTGGGCATGTTGGGGCAATGCAGCAGTTGTCTCATGTACACAGACAACCCTTTCCTCCTACCACCCAACACTACAACCTGTGAGAGTTGCACTTGTATAGCCAAACTGGAAGCAAAGCTCTGTTCACCCAAGACTGAACTAGACAGTCAAGAGGAGAGGGTAAACACTTGCACCACACCAAACCCATCACATAGCCCCTCAAAACCTACACCACCAAAACACACACACAGAAACACAAAACACCTACATTCGCAGATGCTCTCAATAAAAATCTGCCCAAGCAACAGGAACCTCCAAAGCAGAAACACAAGCAACCTCTACCCCCAACACAAACCAAATGACAGACAGCCCACAAACTCAGTGTGCCACTCAACCACAGCCCATAAGGCATAACAACGTACCCAACACTCTAGTCATAGGTGACTCTACAAATAACAGACTTAACAAACTAGTAAAACCAAAAGAAGCGAAACAAGCTGGAGCAGAGCAACGTAAAAGAATGATTATAGGTGACTCTATAGTCAGGCACACTGATGTTCCACTCACCAGGCTAAACAAGGAGAAAGTTACTGTCAGCTGCCTGTCTGGTGCCAGGATCAGCCACATAACGCACACACTCAGGTCACTCCACAACAAGTACAAAAATCACTCTGTCATTGTCCATGTTGGTGTGAATGACTTGAGACATACCTCCCTGGACTACATGAAAAGAGACATGGAGGAGCTGTCCGATCTTGTAGCCCAGGCAGGTATGACCCTAGCCCTGAGTAGCATCCTGCCATCTCCCGTAATGAATACCACAGTACAAGGACAAAATGATTGACTAAGCTTTTGTTGTCATTCTAAGGGGGATCCAGTATCTGCCTGGGATGACATGAGCGACAGACCGCAATGCTTTGCCAGAGATGGCCTACAGCTGTCGCCCTTGGGATTCTGGATACTGGCTAAGGCTCTTGCCACCCCTTTAGCGCCTTTTTTAGGCAAGGTTCAAATGACAAATTCACCATTGTAACTGGTACAAGCAAGCAAAATCTGAGGGTAATGCTACTCAATGCTAAAAATCTAAACCTCAAGTGGAGTACCACAAGTTTCAGTCCTGGGTCCTCTCCTGTTAGGTATCTACTTCTCCAAAGTATAGGCTAACACAGAAGGTCTTTGGCTAACGAAGTTTGCAGATGGCTGCAAACTAGGAGTCATCAAAACTCCTAACGATGTGGAAATCCTACAAAAGGGCTTTACTGAGACAGATGCCTGGTGTCAAAGTCATGGTCTCAAGCTCAATGCCAAAAAGTGCATTGTCATCCCTTTTGGTAAAAACTCTGTACCATGAACTACCACATAGGCGGTAGTCTACTTAACACTGAAAGTGTGATAAGAGACCTTGGGACACAGGTGGACAGTAGTCTCTCCTTTGATAATCACGTCACCACAGTAGTCAGGAAATCCTTCTACGTGGCACATCTCATCACAAAAGGTTTCTCATCCAGGAAAAAAAGGTCATTGTTCCCCTCTACTCATCACTCATTCGACCCATTATAGAATACAGCGCCCCTTTTGGTATGTACCTTACAAGACATCTACAACAACTGGAAAGGCCGCAGAAATACCTCACAAAGAGGATTACTGGCCTTAAACAGATGCCCTACACAGACCATCTCAAAAAACTCCAGCTTTGCTCAGTCAGAGCCTACTCAGAGGCGATCTCTACCTAACATACAAAGCTATGTCAAACCCAGAGCGGTTGGGCATGCTCCATGTAAAGAAATCCCAATCCTGCCGAGCTACACTCTCAAGGGACTCTAAACCTTGTCACCACAATAAACAGAACATGCTGGAGGGATATATTCCTGTCCCAGAGACTTCCCATACTCTGGAACAAGCTGCCTATCTATATCAAACAAAGCTCCTCATTAGCACTCTTCAAGAAAAATATTGATGATTGGATGGGAGATAGAAAATTCACCCCAGGGATTACTTCTGCTCGACAGGGACACAGGGAAAAAAATTTCTTGGGTGGCGAAAGCCGTACCTACCTATATATATATATATATATATATCTGAGTGTCGTCTCCTGTTTGTCAAAAGTACACTTCATCGACAGACAGAAGGATGAGCCCACTTCCGCAAAAGTGCACTACACCGAAAGTCAATTCACCGAATCGTGTTACAGTGGGGATAAGGGAATATATACTTTTCCTCACTGTAGTGTGATCTCTGAGTTAGTATGTATAAGTGGGGGGGGGGGTGCAGAGGGGCTTGCCGTCCTGCATAAATGTGATTTAGTGTTTTGGTTTTTATTTTTTTTTTCTGTTTGTTTATTTTTTTCCGTTATTTTGTGTTTTGCGAAAGTGCATTTTCGACAAAGTACACTTTCACGAAAGTGAGTTCAAGGGTTTATGTTTCAATGAAATGTAATTTCGATGGATCAACATAGATTCAGATATATCATATATATATATATATATATATATATATATGCACACACATACATATACACATAAACTCTGTTTTTTAATTGTCTGTTATTACATTATACACCATGTCAGCATGTGTTTTAATAACAAATACAATTATTCAGGAACAGTGATACATGTAAAGAACTCTTGCATTGCACGCAGGCATGTGCAATTAGGAAAACTGTTACTTATACCGTTAAAAATTACTAAATCATATTAATTTTTTTTTTATTTTTATTTCATATTTGATAACTAGGTAATTGAACTGGTCCATGGACCTAGTTTAGCTATGACTTGGGTCAATGTTTCAGACATAGTAGTAATGTTAAGCTTCATATTAAAATTCCGTACATAATTGCAGGGCTATTTCATTTTGTATTGGAGCAATTATTATTCTCTATTAAAAGAGAAATACAGACATTTGTTTGACCAAAAGTACATTTTGGAATTATTTTGTTTCCTACTTTATTTTGTAGGATAAAAAGTACTAATAAAATATAGTTTTTCTGTTTATGCAAGTAAAGTAAAACCGTTTCAGTTACAGGCTTGTGTATCTGAATAAATTATGCAAATAAATAAGTGAGTACTTGGCTTATGGGTGCTAGCTTTCTTTCTTAATACATACAGACTCACTTAGTCTCCCTACACATACACTTGTTCTCTCTACACAACTGCACAATTTCTGTTTAGTTTACTTACACACACATGTTCTCTCTCATGCAACACACACACACTCTCATACAAACAGAACGGCTAGTTTACATTACGTCCATACATATGCAGAAACACACAAGTTACATACACAGGTATTCCTATGTACGTACACTTACTCTCGGATGGAAAAACATCAATTTTAAATCTTTCTCACACACAAGCATTTACCTTTTCTTGTAACAGATTGGCGTGCAAGTATAGACTGTGTTTACTTCCACGGTGGAATGCATGCAGCGCATGTGGTTCTTACTGCGGAGTAAGAAACTTTATTTTATTTATTTAGTTACTTTTTAGATATATTAAAATAAAAGATGTTATGTAGTCCAGTCTCGCCTACATTCTTACCCGTGAGTTCGGAGCCGAACCTCTGCTCTGACTCGGCCATACTCTAGCTCGAAGTCTTTCAATTGGCTGGGCTAAGAGGTGTCCCATGCTGCACTGCTCCTTTTCCCCAGATCTCGTTTGCCACTCGTAAAGCTCAGACGTGGGCTTGCTCTTGGCTGTGGCTAAGTATAACTTTTCTTCTTCTTTGACCGAATTTGTTGCTCCAAAAGCTATTTTCATAGCTAGGTATGTGTTTTTGGTTTGTGGAAGCTTTTTTTGTGTGGCCTTTGTCTTATCCCGTTAGCTATCTCCCAACGGGCTAGGCCCACTTCTGTTAGAGGACCTAGTCCTCCCTTCATTTGTTATCTGTTACCCTTATGTGTTTGTTTTTATTTTTTTGTAGGTACCCTGTCCCTCCGGGCTAGGGCTGTTTAAGTTAGAGGACCTAGTCCTTCCCTTGTTTCCTGTCTGGGCCGTTTGAGTTAGAGGTCCTTGTGTGGTGTCTGTAGTTTATTCAGTGTCTAGTTCCCACGCTTTGTTGCTGGTGTTGGCTTTGTCTGTTGTGTTGTGTCTAGTGTCATACCGATCATGTCCAAGGATACAAAAGAACACAAGCCTTCGGGCTTCAAGAAATGTAGTAAATGTGGATATAAGATGTCGATTACTGATGGGCACTCTGTGCGTTTATTGTTTGGGGGCTATGCACCTTCAGGAATCTTGTGCGTTCTGTCACGCATTCAGCCCTTGTGTCCTTCAAGAAAGGAAGAACAAACTAATTCTGAAAGGATTACTGAAACCCTCTTTCGAGGAAGATCTGGAGAGGTCTTCTAGTGTTAAGTCCTCTTCCCTCTAAAAGAGAAAACCTCCAAAGCAAAAAAAACGCTCTCTGGCTCCGTCAGTCTTATCGGAGCCTCCGGAGAAAGTTACTAAGTCTACTGTGGCATCCTCGGCTCCACTGTCTTCGGTGCCAAAGGAAGTTGAGGAATCGACAGAACCTACATCGGCTCCCAGCCTCTCGGTGACGGAGATACTAGTTCGGAGCCGGTCTCCAGTTTTTAGACTGGTTTCTCCTCCTCGCAGGTCTCCTTCTGAGAGGAGGTCTAGATCTCCTACCTTATCCTCTAGGTCCTCCAGGACTCTCTCTGATGTGGATAGAGTGGTGCAGAGACTACTCCAATCACCGGTGCTGGCTAAATTGCTTTCGGCTCCAGCCCAGTCGGCTCCGAAGCCTGTCACCCATCCATCGTCGATAGATCCTCCGAGCAAATCTCAGCCTTCGGAGCCAGAGTTGTCTGTGCCGGTAGCCCATCCTGGCTGCTCGGCTCCGATCTCAGCTCTGACCCCGTTGGCTCCGTCCATGGAGTCCAGGACTCATGGTTCCTCGAGCGGACCTGAGGGGGGAGTCTCGGGATGCTCTTCAGCTCCTAGCCTCCCTCTCGGTGCTTCGGCTTCAGACCTTGTCCCTTCTGCTCCAAGGGCTTCCACTGTTGTTCGATCTTCAGAGCCGGGGGTACCAGCTTTCGAGGTCATGCAGAGCGTGCTGCCCAGGTCCTCAGCTGCATCATACAGCACCGACACTCTACCCCCTCCAGCTCCAGTATCAGTCTCTGATCGCCCACTGTCCTTTGACAGCGGAGTCTCAAGGCCTCAGGATACCTCCATGAGTGGTCCCCAACTTTCTGAGGGTCCCCAGAGTTTTTGCCTGAGGAGCCACCCAGAAAAAGAACTTGCAAGCGGAAGCACATCGACTCCCAGGAAGTCTCTCTCACATCGGACACGGACCTAGAGGAATCAGAGGGGTCCCCCAAGTCGTCCTCTGAGGATATCTCTTTCGCTGATATCCTAGAGATCTTGAAGCAGAGAGGCGACTGGCCCTCTAAACCCCCCCTCCGAGGAGTCTGTGTTCCTGAAGGCCTTTGGGGCTCAGCCCTCTGCCTCCTGGGTTTCTCTCCCCTTCGAAGAACTCCTGGATCTGGTTTGTCTGAGTGTGGGAAATCCCTGACACTGTGCAACCAGTCCCCAGGAAACCCAGCAAATTTCTGTCCATCCCCGCTGACAGAGTTTCTCATGAAGGGCGTTCCAGTAGATGCCATGGTGGTGGCAGCGGCCAGCAAGAAGGAACAGGCTGAGACTTCATCTACCATTCTTCCCCCTAACAAGGAGTCTAGGACCATGGACTGGTATGGGAAGCGTATGTTTTCTTTAGTGGCCTTTACTCTGCAGTCACTGAATTGTCACATTTTACACGGCTCCAAAGAGATCTCCTGAAAGAGCTTTGAGATTCTCTGCAGGGTAACGTTTCTGATGCAGTGGCTCAAAGTCAACGCTCAGATGTGTACCCTAAATTCTATTGCTAACTCCTCCATGAGGCTGATCTCTTACGCAGCCGAAGGAACGAGTAGGCAGCGAGTTCCGGAGTTACTCTCAGGAGGCACTCCTGGATGTGCCTCTGTAATTTCGCTGAGGGTATCAAGTCTACATTCACCAATGCCCAATGCCCGTTTGATGGTTCATTGTTGTTCAGAACCAAGGTGAAGGACACTCTCCCTAGGTGCGAGCAAGAGGGAAAAACTCTGTCTGCCGTGGGAGTCAATTTTTCCATGCCTTCTAGACCTTATCCCAAGGGCCAGAAGAGTGGGAAAATGTGGTTCAAGAAATCTCAGAGGTTTTTTTCATGATGCACAAAGTGATTCCCCCTCCAGAGGCAGGGGAGGGGGTGGTAACTCAGGAAGACGCCGCCCTAGAGGCAGAGGAGGCCCGCGTAACCAGGGAGACCGCAACTCCTTTTGTGGTTCTCCCTACCAGTGCTCCTGATGGGAGGCCTGACTGCACATCTCCAGAGCCAGTCGGGGGTCGCATTTCACTATACCCAGAAGTCTGGTAGCACATCACCCAGGACCAGTGGGTATTAAAAATAGTTTCTGGAGGATATCGCATTCCCTTCTCTTCTCCTTTCCACTGATCAAAAGAGTCCCAGATGTTCCACCCAATCAGAGATTCCGCAGCTTCAGAAGTTCTAAAGCTGCTAAAAAAAGGAGCCATCCAGCATGTCCCCTCAGACCAGATCGGATTAGGGGCTTACTCCAGATTCTTTTTGATGCCAAAAAGAACAGGGGACCTGAGACCCATCTTGGATCTCACCCGCTTGAACCTCCACGTGAAGAAGTCCAAGTTCCGAATGGTCACATTGCAATCTATTTTCCTATTGTTGGGAAAAGAAGTGTGGATGTGCTCCATCGACCTCAAGGATTATTACTACCATATAAAGATGGACAGGGCATCCAGAAGTCTTCTATGCTTCCGGCTGGGAGTCGGTCACTTTCAAATTCGTGCCCTGCCCTTTGGTCTCACCACAGCCCCCAGGGTAGTGGTGACGGCTCACTTGAGACGTCAGGGATTCCAAGTGCTTCCATACCTGGACGAATGGCTCCTTTCTGCCACCACCAGTCCATCTGCTGCTACAGACCAGAGATGCCACTATCAAGCTGTCAACAACTGGGTATCACTCTAAACTGGGAAAAGTCTGCCTTGTTGCCCTTGCAGCTTGTCACTTTTATAGGCACTGAGTTAGACACTATGCTCATGAGGGCATTTTTACCACAAGAAAGGATTCAGGGTTTGCAACAACAGGTATACATGTTGCTCGGTCTGAAAAAAGTAAAGGTAAAAATGGTTCTCAAATTGTTAGGGACGATGGCGGCAACAATTATGCTGGTTCCTCTTGCGAGGCTACACATGAGGCTCCTTCAGTGGCTGCTCTCCACCCAGTGGTCTCTACAACATCTGCTTTCTCATCTTATAATGATCACAGACAAGTGCAAGCAAGATCTACGCTGGTGGCTTCACACCAGCAACCTCAATGTGGGAAAACCCTTCGTCCCACCCCCTCCTGTTGCCACAGTGACCACAGATGCCTCCCAGATTGGTTGGGGGGGGGCATTATCTCGGCAAGACAGTCCAAGGCACGTGGCAGGAACATGAGATGCATTGCATATCAATATCTTGGAGATGAGAGCAGTGCTATTTGTGTTGCAAGCACTTCAGAGCTTTCTTTTTCTCAGGACGATTGCGATCCACTCAGACAATATGTTGGTGGTATGGTATCTGAACAAACAGGGAAGAACCAAGTCATACCCCCTTTGCAGAGAGGCCATTTGAGTGTGGCAGCAGGCAGTGTCTTCCCAACATTTTTTTGTAGCAAAGCACATTCCGGGAAAGTCCAACGTGATTGCCGACAGGTTGAACAGAGCTATTCTGATGCCTCACGAGTGGTCCCTGAACCGTCAGGTTGCGGAGCAGATTTTCCACAGATGGGGTCAGCCTTGCTGCGACCTATTTGCCAGTCCCCTCAATACCAAGTGCAGCAGCTACTTCACCCTTATCCCCCCTCAGGGGAGTCACCCAGGGACGCTCTAGTTCAAGATTGGCCCTCCGGTCTACTTTTTGCCTTCCTGCCTATTCCTCTGCTGATAAAAGTTATTCAGAAAGCGCAATCCTTGAGAAGCAGAATGATTCTGATTGTTCCACACTGGCCTCGTCAGACTCGTCAGATATGGTTCCCCTTTCTCCATCCCTGTCTCATGGATGACCCCTGGATTCTGGACCCATAGCCAGATCTACTGACTCGTATGTCAGGGCAGTTTCATCACTAGTCAGGCTTCATCATTTTTCTCCGGAAGTGGTTCATAGTCTGTCTTCTTCCCATAATCCTTCAACCAGAAAGATCTATTCCAGTAAATGGAAAAGATTCTCTCCATCTGGGCTCATGCAAGACAAATTGATCCTTATACAGCTCCAATTTCTTCAGTTCTGGAATTTCTCTCCATGCTTTTCAATCAGGGATCAGCAGCCGCAACCATTTAAGTCCAGTTGGCGGCTATTTCCACTTTTCACGTTGCTAATGAACCCAGTCTAATGGCGCATAGACTTTGTAAGGCATTCTTGAAGGGCACTATGCTGCTTCGCCCTCCAGTCTTTGACCCGGTCATGCCTTGGGACCTAAATTTTGTGCTACAGTGTCTCACATCGTTCCCCTTTGAGCCTGCAGCTACTTGTGAATTGAAGTATTTGACTTGGAAGACAATCTTTTTGGTAGCCATCACTTCAGCTAGACGTGTCTGAGGTCCAAGCTTTGTCAATCAGGCCGCCTTACTGGATATTTCATAAGGACAGGGTTTCTGTCAAACCAAACTCTTCTTTTATGCCGAAGGTGGCTTTGGTTATTAATCTCAACCAATCTATTGAACTGCCTGTATTTTTTCCAGAGTTTTCTAATAAGGCAGAATTTAAATTTCACCAGCTGGATGTTCATAGACAGTTACGTTTTTATTTGCATAGAACGAAGGATCTTAGAAAATCGGATCAGCTATTTGTCTCATTTTCAGACAATAGGATTGGGTCTCCTGTTTCCAAAGTGACCTTGTCTAGATGGATGTCTAGTTGTATTTCCTTCATTTATGCCTCAGGTGGTAAGGAGCTACCATTTCGAGTGAAGGCTCATTCTACCAGATCGATGTCTACCTCTACAGCATGTCAGGCAGGATGTCTATGGATGAGATTTGTGCTGCCGGCTACATGGGCATCTCCTCACACCTTTATTACTCACTACAAATTGGATTTGATATCCAGAGGCAGATCTTCCTTTGGTTCCATGGTGCTCTGGAGTATTTTCCACTGAGCCTCTCAGGGTTCAGGTGCTGGGGACGCTGTCCCACGAGTAAGAATGTAGGCGAGATTGGACTACATAACATCAGGAAGTTATGTACTCACCATAACGTTCAATGTATGTAGTCCATTTCATCTCACATTCTTACTTACCCCCCCCCGCGCGCCTTACCCCTCCTGGAGGGCCTAGAGGTTAGTTCTGGTTTCAGTACTCCTTTTATTATTGAGATGATTTTCCTTCTCTGTGTTTGTATATGGAAGGTGAGTGGACT
Source organism: Protopterus annectens (assembly GCF_019279795.1). Classification (NCBI taxonomy): domain Eukaryota; kingdom Metazoa; phylum Chordata; order Ceratodontiformes; family Protopteridae; genus Protopterus; species Protopterus annectens. The sequence continues at coordinate 468,678,100 of NC_056725.1, forward strand.
GAGCTTGCAGCAAACAAGATCAACCTGTTGAATGTTTTTTGAAAACGTGCGAACGGGACTTTTACCACTACTATGATTATCATGAAAAAAAGAACATCTTCGTGAATTTAAGTGCAATAGAGGGTTCTGAGTTGCAAAATCTATGTAATGATTCTAGTCTAGTTTTTAAACCAGCCGACAAGGGAGGGGGCATTGTGGCTATGGATACTACCTTTTACCAGCAGCTAATGTTGAACATGCTGAATAATGATAGTGCATACAAGGAAATAGATAAATCGAGTGTAAAATCAATAATACAGTATGTTTTAGACACTCTGTATGATATGTTAATGACCAGATCTATTGACAAATCTCTTTATGACTTCTTGGTGATAGATTTTCCTTTGATACCTATAATCAAAGGTTTGCCCAAGTTACACAAGGGCAAACATCCACCCCCATTGCGTCCCATTGTATCAGGTGATCACTGGGTAACACAAAATATATCTTTATATGTACAAACTAGATTGGGAGTGTTTGTTAAGAAAGTACCCACTATACTACTTGATTCCTTTAGATTGTTGGATGACCTGAAATTGGATATAGTGAAAAATAACATAAAATATGACACCTTGTTAGTAACATTAGATATTGAGAGTCTTTTCACCAATATTCCTAATGAATATGGTGTAAATGCAATAAGAACATATATGACAGAACTAAAAATTGATAATGTTGAGATCATGAATATATGTTGTATGTTGGACCTTGTTCTGAATAACAACATTTTCCTCTACGAAAACAAGGTATATGCACAAACATGGGGGGTGGCCATGGGCACCCCTTGTGCTAATGCATATGCCAACCTTGTTGTTTTTGAGTGGGAAAAGGAACACATCTTTAACGATCCCAGGTTTGAAAATGTTGTCTTATATAGACGGTTTATAGACGACATTTTAATATTGTGGAATGGGGATGAAGTTACTTTAAACTCTTTTATCAACCACATGAATAACACTACCTCTTTCTTTAAGTTCACTCATGAATTTTCTAAGTTTAATATTAATTTTTTAGATATTACTATCAAGAAAGATGCTAAATGTGAATTAGTAACTACGCTTTATAGAAAAACCTGCTGGAGGAATGGGATTCTCCATTATGACAGTTTACATCCGCGCCATATCTTTCAAAATATAGTGAAGAACCAGATGAGCAGGATATTGAGAATATGTAGTGACCATTCAGATGCTCTTGGATTAATTAATACTCAGAAGAAATATTTTATAGCTAGGGGTTATCCACTGAAACTGATAGATGACGTGTTGAAATCTATATTTGATAATGCCATCCCCCAGACCAAACCTTTCAAACCTTATAAAATAAAAAATGGGATTCAAAAAGTACAATATGATATAAAATATACTAGTGATGTCCAGCATTTAACTAATATAGTGAGAGGTAACTGGAAGATCTTGTTATCGGATTTAATAGTCTCAGAAATACTTAGTGAAAAACCAGTTTTTAGATACACGAATTGCATGAACCTAAAAAGGTTGCTATGTAAAGAAAAACTGGACATCAAATCCATTGATGTCAGGTCTCAATTGAAAACAGGCACTTTTCCATGTGGAAAATGTTCGCTTTGTAGATATATTATCAAGAAGAGTGGTTCTAATGCTCTAGGTATCACAAAATTTACGTTTTATGCAACTTGTAACACCAGAAATGTTATTTATTTAGCTACTTGTAACCTTTGTGATAGTTATTATGTGGGATTGACTTCACGTAGACTTAGAGATCGGATATATAACCACGTTTATGATATAAGAAGAAACAGCTCCACCAATGCATTAGCTATGCATTGTAATGCTCATCCTAAACACAGTTTTGTGTTCCAGGTTTTACAAATAATAGATCCGAATAGAAGGGAAGGTGACCATACAAACACGCTGGAAACCTTTGAACTTAGATGGATCTTAAGGTTGAAAGCCCATATACCACCTGGCCTAAATACTGTGGTCAATATCCGTCCTGCCTTGCTAGGTCCAACTTAATTTATTACCTTGTTACATTATGAATAAATAATGTGTTATTTTGCGCATATTTCATTAGTAAGATTTCTCTATGAAGACCTTCAGCTCTGCTCTAAGTTGCCTATTATAGTTAGGTTATAGGTGTTTCACACTTTTTGCTTGATTGTAACTATGTCCTACAAATACCTATTGTTGACATTAGTTGATATTTTATCAACAATGATATTGTCTTGTCCATAGTATGTTCATTATTTTAGCATGTTTGCTAGTACATTTAGGTATTTCATTGTATATGGAACTACCCACGAATCAACTATTACATGATTTTTGATTCTAATAGATGTCATCATATCTTTGTTCAATTTAGAATGTTTGTATATTTTATACAACCATTTTGGTTTCTAATTCAGTCGCTTTGACTGAAATACAGTTTTTAGTTTTCTAAATAGTTTGTCGCCCCTTTTTGAATATAACTGTTTACTATAGGTGTGCTTACTTGACACTAATGACATTTAAGCACTCTACATATAGTACTATTTTTTATATTTTATAATGAGTTTTTTATATAAATTGATATTTATTTGATTATTCCTTTATAATACACATTTATGCATTTCATATATATTCTATACATATTCTTTATAGTAGAGGTTTGTCTTGCATTACCTAATACATTTAAGTGATCTTGTATCCATTATTGCATCATCATAGATTTTCTTTAATGAAAGGGTTCTTATGAGTTGAAGCAGATTTTATAGGTTTCTCATATGTCTCAGGTTTAGTTGTAGATTAGTTCTATTTAGTTGTTTCATCCTTGTTTCTCATTTTATTTTATTTTACGTGGTTGATGCACAGAATATTCTATGTAATTATGACTATTATGCCATATTTCATGCATCCAAGCCTTCATGGCATATAGCTTTACCACCAGGTGCCTGCTAGTACACAAAACTAGAAAATATCTATTTTATTTTGTCTTATTTTGTTTTTGTTGACCTGATAGCGCGTCTCATAACTATGAAATGCTCTGAACCAGTTGTTGCCATATATGGGCAGGACTTCCTTAAGAACGATACACGGTTCACACTTATATCAATTATAAATGTAGTTTATATTTCTTCTGCGATAATTTGATTATGATTATTGTATTCTATTTTGTACTATGAAGCTATGATAATACATGGCATAACAACTATGCATCTATTAGCATAAATATTAAGCAGTATTTATCTGTTTTTATTTTGTCTTGTTGACATGAAAATGTAACTTAATAACGATACTACACTCTGAACAAGCTTTTTCCAAATATGGGCACGGTTTCCTGAAGAATGGTTAATGAAATATATTGATACCAATTATGGATGATATGCCTACTTTTGATGATAGCTTGCCCATGAGGTTGTAGTTTATGAAAAGTCACTAAGAATTATAATGTTTTGAATGTTATATCCAGGTTTTTGGTTGAAATTTAGCCTGGTTAATGTTGAATTTTGATGAATCTTTCTTAATTATGCACTGATTTATTTCTAACCTAATTGCATAATTGAAATTAATGCTTTACTATATAAGATGGTCATATTTTGTGTAATTTGTAACCTGAAGAAGCGCAATTTTTATTGCGTGAAAGCGCTCGTTCCTGCTTTATTAATAAATGTTTTTTAATTTACTTCGTGGTGGTTTCAAGCAATTTTTCACTTTCAGCAAACAAGATCTAGGGAAAGGGAGCAGTGCAGCATGAGATACCTCTTAGCCTAGCCAATTGAAAGACTTCGAGCTAGAGTATGGCCGAGTCAGAGCAGAGGTTCGGCTCCGAACACACAGGTAAGAATGTGAGGCGAGATAGCCTACATACATCGAATGTTATGGTGAGTACATAACTTCCTGTTTAAGCCTCCTGGCCAGAGTGAGCACCTTCCCCTAGGTGACTACTTATGTGCCATATTGCTGTATCCGCTCTGTGGCGAGTTGACCGGCATCTGGGGAATTGTGCATTACAAAAATAATGCTTGTAATACTATGGTATACAAAATAGAAGATTTTACATTTCCATTCAGTTAGCAATGGCCATGCAGTGCGAAACTAAACTGCTTCTCTTGCTTACTACTTAGGTCGTCAACAATTGGCTTACAAAATGCATGTAATTGAACGAAAAAACAGACTTGGAAAAGAAAAAAGTTCTGCCCGAATCGGCACAGTTTAGAGATATGAGCAGGAGTAAGCTAACAGCTGTCCAAAAACATGATTACCATTGTGGAGACAGTAAGCACTAAATTCAAAAACGGAATGCACTGTCCGAATACATTCTGTTATATGCATGGTAAACTCGCACCATGTGCTTTTCCGTTTTCAAGAGAAAAAAAATAAACTCAAATGGAATTCAGAAACTTGTATTAAAGCACATGGTGTGAGTAAACCAGCAGCATGCAAAGGGGTACACAGTAAAAAAATATATACATCAACATAGCAGACAAACGTACACATAAACCTCCCAGAGCAACAGGTCTGGATAAAAACACCCAACATTATGGACACTGAACATATTCCCCTAGCTAACTTACAAATTTGCTGGAATAATAACTGCTGCATTACCCTACAATTACATAACGGAATTCGGTGTGAATATAAACACATTCTCAGCAGTTTTTAACTAAAACCGTTAAATATTTGCCACTGATTTGCTAGAAAACACAAGTAAGGGAAAACGGTCCAAATACATGAATGAAGACTCGAGTCATTCTGAGAAAATTGGTACAGTTCAGAGCCAATGGAACACTCATTTAAAACTAAAGAAGGGACAAATACCTTTTTAAAACTCATCTTCTCAAAGCAGGAGAATGCAGAAGAAGAAACTAGGTTTGCAAATAGTCCGTCAATACAGTGTAACCCACGGGATACAGTAGCAACAAAACAGGGGTTCCACAGAGCCTGTTGCTGACTGATGGGGATGGACAGCAGAGCTCTGATGTCAGAATAGGGTGGCTCATTGCTTAGTTTAAATTGCATGCAAAGATGGTAGTGCTGATGTCAGTTTGAGGGCAGGATCTTACAACTACAGCTGGTTTGTAGCAGTTTTGACGTCAGGATTTAAGAGATGGAAGCAAGCTTTTCCACATCGTGATGACTTGTTTCTAAAAGTGAAAGCAAAACAGTACAGAACGGAATTGTGCTTTAGGAGAAAAATGGCTGATATAATTTTTTTAAAGCTGCATTGCACATTTTCTAAAGCAGGATCAGATTGTAGGGAGGAAAGGAATGTTGAGCAGAAACAAATAACCTGTTATCCTTTGTGTTATGGTAAGCTGCATACACAACTGTACTTTGTGTGTCATCAAACTCACTTTGTTTGTGTCTTTCGGCTTTTCCCGGTTAGGGGTCGCCACAGCGGAACTCCGGTCCGCTAATGTTTGGTGGTGGATTTTTAAGTACTGGGTTACCAGCCCTCTGACGCACAACCTTCAACGAAGGCACGCCCCATTCACGTATGCCTCCACACAGAAGACGCTCTAGTTGAGAATCGATCGGGACAACGTCTTACTGTGAGGCGACAACGCTGCATGCATATTATTTTATAGTGTTCGCAGTTAATACTATTGCACCTGAAGTGTTGTCTGTTACCATAATTTGATGGAAACGTGTTTAATCAGTGTTCATGGATGAAGTAGATGTTTCAGAGCTTGGAGATGCATTGATGTCTGCCTGGAATGTGAGAAATGAATTGTGCTCATATTTTAAACTCTTACCTACTTGTAGTTGCCACATGTATTACATCACAAGTTGTATATCTGTTTCTCTATATATACACATGGATCTACTTTAAAAAAAAAAAAACAAAAAACAAAGATCAGCCCACAGAAGTTCATTTTCGCGAGACTGAAAATACCGAAACCAGACCTAACCGAACACCGAAGCTTTCCCAGGCTAAGTAAACACTAGCCCTATACGCCCTTTTCTCCACTGTAGTGCTTTCCCAGAATTGCTATTTATAGTTGGGAGGGTGTGGGGGCGCAGCCCCCCACCTGGGTAGGTTTTAATTACTTGTTTTAATTACTTCAGTGTGTATTTAGTTTAAGCTTGGGCAAGTGATTACTTACACTGGGAAAGCTTCGACACTCCGGTATGTCAAGTTTTGCTATTTTCAGACTTGCAAAAATGAACGTCTGTGTTCTGATCTTAGTTTTTTTAATGTAGATCCACGCATATGAATGCATGCCTCTAGTATATTTCTGTTTGTCTGTGTATATCCATATACGTTTCTCTAGGTCTACTTTGACCCATAGAAATTACACTTTAGCGATTTTTCGCATGTCCGGTTTCTACTTTTCGGATAATTGCACTTTTGCGAAACCAGACACACGAAACCAAGTTTCGCTAAAGTGTAATTTCAATGGGTGAAAGTGGACCCATCTCTCTCTGTATACATATATGGAAATGTGTACACCCACGCACACACACACATATATCTATATCTATCTGTCTATATATATATATATATATATATATATATATATATATATATATATATGGGTCCCATTCAGAAGACCGAAACGCCGATTGCCCGACGCGGAAATCACCGACGCCAGATGACCGACAGGTACGTATACCGACAGGGTGATTCGCCGACAGTGGAAAGACCGACAAGGGTAACCTGCGATCGCGACCCGGTAAGTGTGCGATAGTGACGGAGGTAGGAGTGGTCAGGTAAGTGAGTTAGGGTTAGGGTGCAGGTAGGTGGAGTGTGCAATAGTGTCGGAGCTTGGGCTAGGGGTGGGTAAGTGAGTTAGGGTTAGGGTGCAGGTAGGTGAAGTGTGCGATAGTGTCGGAGCTTGGGCTAGGGGTGGGTAAGTGAGTTAGGGTTAGGGTGCAGGTAGGTGAAGTGTGCGATAGTGTCTGAGCTTGGGCTAGGGGTGGGTAAGGGAGTTAGGGTTAGGGTGCAGGTAGGTGAAGTGTGCGATAGTGTCGGAGCTTGGGCTAGGGGTGGGTAAGTGAGTTAGGGTTAGGGTGCAGGTAGGTGAAGTGTGCGATAGTGTCGGACCTTAGGGTTTGGGTCAGGGCTAGTGTGTATGGTATGTAGTGTCGCGTGTTGTTTACGTTCCGTGTGTCGGTGATTTGGTGTTCGGTGTTTTGCGTTGTCGGGTTTGTGTCGGGTTTGTGTGTTTTCGGTTATTTGGCGTCGGTGAGTTTTGTGTCGGGGAATCGGCGTGTCGGTGTTTAGAAGTAGACCCATATATATATATATATATATATATATATATATATATATATATGTACATATATATAGATATATATATGTATGTATATATATAAATGTGTGTGTATGTATGTAGCAAACACACAATAATTAAGTAAATGTATTGGCTTGAGAATCGAAGCAAAGTGCTGACAGTCTAGCTTGGGGAAGGGAGCTAATAATTGGTGAAGCTGTAAAATTTCAGAAAGGTCTACTTCTGAACATGTTGAGTTGCAGGTGTTTTCATTGACCAAAGGGCAGATACAAGTGGGAGCTTGTCTCCATTTGTTTTCCAGTGCTTGAAGTGAGCGAGCCTTGAATCACACCGTAAAAGGCTATAAATCACAGAACTCTTAAACTCTTACATTTTTCACATACTTTGCCACTTTTTTGAGAACTTTAACAGTTTATGTACCAGAATCTTAGCCAGTCTTCCATAAATGTTGATGCAGCTAGGAAATGTCTGCATGGGATGAGCACTCTTTGAGTTCATTGGTGTTTACTAGGCTAACGACCACAAGGGCCTTTTTAAGCCTAACAGTGCATCCCAAATCTCTGACAAGTTCTGATACCCTTGATAAGTGTAAACATGGGCCAGGGAGATAAACCATTTACAGGTTATCTGTGTCCATTAGAGACATAGGTACCAAACCAGGGATGAATTTCTGGTTCCCCATCCAATTGTACAAGTTGCACTTGAATTGGGTTAGGGAGGAATTCTGCTCACATGGATGAGAAGCCTGTTCCATAGATTGGGTATTTATGGTTTTGTATCAGATTATCCTGAAAAATGTTTTGCTATCTGTCCAGTAAAAGCACTAATGTCGATGAGCTAAGATGCTTCAAGAACTACTGTAAAAGGAGAAGTAGAACGGATTTTCGCCCGGTTTGAGGAGGTGCCAAAGTCTCAGGAGGACACTGGAAGAAGCATAAAAATGGTGCTTCTGGGAGAGCAGAGTAGGTCTTTCAGCCAAAAGAGTCATCAGGAAAGGACCTGACTTGAGTATGAGCTGTCCTGAGCAGCCTGATCATTGAGATGAAAGACTCAAGGTAATAAGGATAAGATTTGTTAACCAGTGAGAGAGACAAAGGAACTGTGCTTCTCCATGACTGGAGGAATTGTCTCAAAGACAAAAAACAGGCATAAACTGGTTTTGAAGTCCATCAGGGTCATCTGTGATTTCTTCATTCAGGCCTAGGAATGCTTATTTCTTGGGGTTGGCCCAGAATCTCTCTCATGCTGAATTTCACTATTTCAGGCCTTATCTACCTTGACAAAGTCTGACCTTCTCAGAGAAGCCATTGGCTGCAGTGGTCCTGGAGGTGGTGTTGACATTTATTTATTTTTTTTAAATCATAAGTTCAGCAGGTGCAAACTTGATTGGGAGTCATTCTACCAGTCATTCTACCAGCATATCGTGTTTTGACAAATCTCCTGTTTGAAGGTTTTGCTGCCTTTCCTTCCTGACATACTGGCAGGTCAGATAACCCAAGATGAAAATAAGTTACTACTGGGCTGTACTTTTCTAGACCAGTAACCACTGGTCACCTCTGCTGTGATCTTGGCTTCCCAAGACAGAAGACATCATCTTGCCATTTCAGCACTCCATCCTCTGGATTAAGGATTCCATGTGTTTTGGTCTGTTAATGCAACTAGGAAATGTGTGCATGAGGTTGTCTGCAGATTCTATTCTTAATCTTTGTAGTACGTGTCATAACGTACACTTGACTTTGTACTGTGTAGATTTGCAAGAAGCTTGTATAACGTTGTTAATTGTTTTAATTGTATGTTGCCTGAACTTGAAAGTAAAGCTTCTCTTTGTAGAAGCCTGTACACAAGTTACTGAAGTTTTTTTTTTCATGTAGCAGGGGCATAACATCAGAGCTACTGCAGTTGGGGTGATCCTTTAGTGGTATGCTTTGTTACAAGTTTAATGCCTTCTGTCTGAGTTGCAGAATTTGGCGCATCTTTCATAGTGCAGTGGTACCTATTTGTACCTGTTTGGCAAGCAGATTAAGGACCTTTCCAGTCTCAAGGAATAGAGGGCTTTAGGAGGTCCCTCTCTTCACCATTTATATAAAATTAAAAAAAAAATGACTTGCAGTCCTAACAAAGAAATATGCTAAAGGAAGGCTGTTTTTTAAAGCAATTGAAAGGCCAGTTTATGCCTAGATCCCCTGGATGTTCACAGGTTTTGTCTTTTGTTCATTGTACACATCTTTTCAGGAGTCCCTGTGCTCACAGAGCCTCCAAGTTTTTTTTTTCTCTGTGTCGTCATCAAGTCCCAGAAATGGTTGAATTTGGACTGTTCTCTATAGGGATTGCATACTGTTCTTCCTGGTTCCCTGTAGTTAAGATGACGTAGTGAAGTTACTTTCCTGTTGTGCATGATGTCCTTCTATTCCAATGTTGCAGTATTCACTAGTGGGTTTACCCTTCTTCCCATCAGCTTGTCCGGCAAGGTTTCCAATGTTTTTCCAGTGCCTGATGGTGCGTCTGACATGTTGGCAGGTACGTGGGCCATAAATGTGATATCTGCGAGCAACAGTCCTCAGAACTTTTCAGCTGCCAGCCATATGCCAGGTGATGTTCTTCGTGTTTCACTGTTGCAGTCATCACATTTGGGTTATCTGCTTGCAGTAGCCCTCAGTCGGCCTGATTATCAAAGTCTTGGGTCCTGCGTCGATTGCTGTCTCATCTTCTGTGACGTCAGGGGTATAAAGCATGCAGCCAATGCCATTACATCAGTCATTCTTGCCGTGCGGTGCCCGAAGCAGAAGCAGTTCGCAAGTGCCGGTCGGCCGACTCCTGAAATATTTGTTTTCGAGTTTCAGAACCAAAGTCTTCAACTAAAGCCAAGTACCCCGTTGGGGAAACTTTTTCTTGCTCTAAACCGATGTCAGTAAATTTCAGTAATTGTATTTCTTGTGGAAAACAAATACATCATAAAGATTTTCATTCGTACTGTATTCCTTGCCTAGGCCTTGACCACGACGTACCTCACTGTCGGTTTTGTGCCCTATTTAAACCACAAATTATTTGTCGTCGGTACATTTTTGCTTCTGAATATTTTGGTACTTCATTTATCCAGATATGTCTTCGGTAAGCCACTCGACTACCGACATTCTGAAAAAACGTAATGATAAAGACAGGCCGCCTAGGTCCAAAGCTGCCGCCGATGCTTCTCCTAAGCTAGTCTCCAGTTTGCCGGTACTCAGTGAAGTGCTTTCGCAGCTCCTGATACCCGCTGCCTCAGATTCGCAGGCCTCTGCTGAGACCCATTCGGAGTCCGGTATGTCGTGAGATGCTTCAACTGTGGAACCTGAGGATGTCTCTACCTTGGATGGGTCTGGAGCCGCTGTGCAGGCACCGGCTTCTGAGGGTATATTCAGGCCTACTGACTTGTATATTAAACCAATGCCATCTTCTTCTGCTAGGCCTAAAACTCTAACCATGCCTAGGAAACAGACGCCCAGACCACATGGTTAGGCCTCTGTGCCTAAAAAACAATGGTAAGAATGGCTGAAAACCTTATTACTTTAATCAGGGGAAGCCAACCTTCCCCTTCTGAGACCTAGGACTGAATTTGCTTATGATACTCCTGACCAGGATTCTGAAATTTCTGTCTCTTATGACCAGGATTTACCCTTAACTACCTATGAGGATTCTGATGCAGAGGATTATATTCCCTCTGCTTCACCCCCAGAGGATTTCTCTTTTGGCGAAAACTTGCATACTCTGAGGGAACATTTTCACTGGGAAAGCCAGGATTGCTCTAATTCTAAAAAGAGGCTTAGAGATTTCTTACTCCTGACCAAACACAGGCCTTTAGCTATCCCTCCTGTGCTGGACAGTGTTGACGATGCCTTTTCGGAATCTAGCTTGGCCCCTGACTCTCTTCCTCCTGCTCCCAGAAAACCTGATAGATATTACAGGGTTCCTGATTCTCATAAGTTCCTTTTTAAAAATCTTACTGCGGACCCTGAGACCATTTCACAGGGTCCCAAGGACATTAAGGCTACTACTGCCAAAAACCCTACCCCCTCTAATAGAGATTCCAGGGCCCTGGATAGATGGGGTAAGAAGGTATACACCTCTGCAACCTTGGCCATCAGGGCCTTAAATTGCCAGTTTCATATGTTAAAGTATCAGCAGCATATTATTGGATTGCTTAAACAGAAAACTATGTTGATTCCTGATTGTGCTGAAAATAAGGATTTACAGGATTTAATGCATTCTGCTGAACAGGTTGGAAAACATACTTTGCAATGTGGTTTTGATTCACTAGAGGCATCTTGCAGGGCTGCTGACCGGGTCTGTGCTTAGAAGGCATGTTTGGCTTAAGGAGCAATCTCTGTCAGATTAAATCAGGACCGCCTGTTTGGCAACAAAGCAGAAGTTGTTCTTAAAAAGATGGAGGAAAAAGCCAAATCTATGCAAACTGTTAAAGATTTCTTACAAGTGCAGCCTCCTAGATTTAGTAAGCATTGGTGCTCAAAAAATTGATCCTTTCCTGCCTCTTCCAGGCCTTCTCAGTTCAAACCCAGAACCAGTAGAACACCCAGGCTTCAGTCCCAAGGTACGCACAGGACTAAGCAGTGGGGGGCTCCCACTTCCAAATCAGGGAGTAGTAAGATTCCCCCCCCCCCATGGTAAGCTGTCTCAATGACTTAACTTTAAAACATCCAAGCACTTCTCAACTGACTGCTCCTTTAGGGGGAAAGATTGCTCAGCAAGCAAAATGGGAACTCGTTACCCAGGACAAATGGGTTTTAAACTGTTCCCAAGGATACAGATTTCATTTCCACATGCTACCAACCCCAGACGGTTGGCCAGATCTACCCCCAAATCAGTGGGCAGAGGCTCAAAAACAAGTACTCTCCCTGTTAAGATTAAAGGCTATTCAGACTGTACCAGAAGAGGAAAAGGGACAAGGTTTCTACTCAAGACTTTTCCTGCTACCCAGAAAAAGACCACTCATGGTGTCCTATCCTGGACCTGTCTATCGTAAACTCCTTTTTGGTGATTCCAAAATTCAAGATGCTAACTCTTCACCTGTTGCTTCTCATGATAGGCAAAGATGCCTGGTTGGCAACACAGGATTTAAAGGAAGCCTACCTGCACATCCCAGTCAGGGAATCTTGCAGAAAATACCTACGCTTCAAAGCAGGCTGCATGCACTATCAGTTCTTTGCACTGCCCTTTGGCGCCCAGGATATTCACAAAGTGCCTAGCTCCAGTCATTGCATTTTGCAGGCAAAGAAATATTCAAATATACCCATACCTGGACGATTGTCTAATTCAGGCAGAAAGCCAGGACATACTTCTGAATTATCTGGCATTTGTACAAAAGGTGTTACCTTGTCTGGGTACACCATAAACGAAAAGAAATCATATCTGTACCCTGTTAGCAGATTATATTCCTGGGAGCAAGCTTGAACACAACTTCCCAGATGGCTTTCCGCACGCCAGAGAAACAAATTCATTTGACAACTTACTTCAAACTAGTGGCCACATAAATCCTGCTATCTGCAAGGCAAATACTGCAAGCCTTGGGGTTCATGGCCTCGTGCATTCTACTAATTCCATATGCAAAACTGCTTATGAGGAAACTGCAATGGTATCTAAAAAGCCTATGGTGTCAACATTCTCAGGATCTAAAAGCAATGATTCCTATCATACCTTGCCTACGGTTAGAATTCCTTTGGTGGGCAGAGGCCTCCACCAAAACAAGGGACTACCATTCACTCTACCCACTGCCGCCCAAACCCTAACAACAGACGCATCAGACTATGTATGGGAGGCTCACCTGGCAGAGAATTTCATTCAGGGCAAATGGAACCCAAGTCAAATGTACCTCCATATCAATCAAAAAGAAATGTTAGCTGTGCAGAATGCTCTGACAGCCTTCAAGGACCTCATTCTTCCAGGACAGTTAATAGTAAAGACGGACATCACCACTTATGTGGTACATAAACAAGCAGGGGGGGTACCCATTCTTACCCCCTTTGCAGACTATCCATGGCTCTGTGGAACACAACCTTGAGCTACCAAGTGCATCTACAGTCTCAATTCCTGCCAGGAAAGCTAAATACACTGGCAGATGAACTAAGCAGAAATCTCATGGAACCATGCGAGTGGAAACTGGAACCAAAGATTTTCAAAATGTTGATCAACAAATGAGGGATCCCGGATATAGACCGGTTTGCCTCCCCCCAGAACTATCAATTGGACAAATTCTGCACAAGGACTCCCCACAAACAAGCTTGTAAAGTGGATGCTGGAAAAATCTATCAGTTTATGCCTTTCCTCTCCAAAGTGCTACTAAAAATCAAACAGAACAAACCAAGGATGATACTGATTGCACCAGACTGGCCACGCCAACACTGGTACCCGTTTCACAGCTGGCCCCATGGCACCTACCTCAGACCCCTACCCTGCTGTCTCAGTAGGAGAGCCAGATTCTGCACCCCCAACTGCAAACCTGAACCTGGCAGCCTGGCTAATTACCTAATCTCTCCGTTACCATCCCTCAGTAAACAAGTGTTGGATGTCATTTTGGAGGCAAGGAGGCCTAGTACTAGAAAATCTTATTCTGAAAAATGGAAAAGATTCTGTGCCTGGAACCAAACTCAAGGGGTGGGCCACATCAGCGCCCAATTTACCTCAGATTCTTCAATACTTAACTGAGATGCTTCACAAGGGCCTTTCCTTTTCCTCCATTAAAATTCACGCCTCAGCCATTTCAGCTCATTGCAACACAGAACCACCCCTCTTTTCTCATCCACTGCTCAAGTAGTTCCTCAGAGGGGCCAAAAACTTAAGACCACCCAGGAGAGCCCCAACTCCAGCTTGGGACCTTAGTTTTGTATTGGAAAAGCTCACTCTTCCCCCTTTTGAGCCAGCTGCAACTGCAGAGTTTAAATTCCTTTCTTGGAAAACAGCTTTCCTTTTAGCAATCACTTCAGCAAGAAGGGTATCCAAATTACAGGCCCTTGTGGCAGTGGAGCCTTTCATCATCTTTCATGCGGACAGGGTGTCCCTCAGGACCAATCCCTCTTTCATGCCCAAGGTGGTTTCCAGTGTGGCTCTTAATCAGTCCATTCATTTGCTAACCTTCTTTTCTAATCCACAGAACAAGGGGTAACGGATACTGCACTCCCTAGATGTACATAGGTAGGCACTAGGCTATCTGCCCGAGGGCATTTATAAGCCTAGCCAGAGTTGCCAGCTTTTGCTGCCCCATTGATTAATTATGTGAGCCTCTGTCAAGAAGAGCCAATGAAGTGATCCCAGGGGTGTATTTTCTGTTACCCATCCACTCGTCAAGGTTTCTCTTGAAGAGTGTTATTGAGGGGCTCTGCCTAATGTAGTTAGGAATTTTGTTCCAAAGCATGGGGAGTCAGCATGTTCTATTTATTGTTGTGGCGAGGTTTAGCTCACTAGAGCGAGTGGCTCGCAGTGACTTGGATTTCTTGAGGTGGAGCATGTCCATCAATTGGACATGGCTTTGTAAGTCAGGCAGAGATCACCTCTGAGTAAGCGATGTACCACTGAGTACAGTCGGAGTTTTTCCAGTCGGGCTGCATAGGACATATGTTTGAGGCCAGTATTCCTCTTGGTGAGGTACTTTTGTGGTCTTTCCAGCTGTTGGAAGTGTCTTGTGAGGTACATCCCAAATGGGGCATTGTACTCTATGATGGGTCTGATGAGTGACGAGTAGAGGGGCACTATAACCTCTTTGTTTCTAGATGCGAATCCTTTAGTAATTAGAGGGGCCACATAGAAGGATTTTCTAACTACTTTGCAATATGATTGTCAAAGGAGAGATTACTATCTACCTGGGTCCCCAGATCTCTTATTACCCCTTCTGTATTAAGGGGGCTGCCACCTATGTGGTAATTCATGGGTGTTTTTTTTCCCCCAAACAGGATGACTATGCATTTTTTGGCATTTAGCTTGAGACTATGACTTTGACACCAGGTATCTGTCTCAGTAAGGCCCTTTTGGAGAATGTCCGTGTCAACCGGAGAGTCCAGTTATGGCTCCCAGTTTGCAGTCATCGGCGAACTTGATTAGCCATAGTCCTCCTGTGTTTGCCTGTACTTCTGAGAAGGATATGCCGAACAGTAGGGGTCCCAGGACCGAGGCTTGTGGGACACCACTTTTGACCGGTTTAGAGTCGGACCTGGAGCCTGCTATTCTTACTATGTGAGTTCTGTCTGTAAGCCAGTTGGCAACCCATCTCGTGACGTAGGGGTTTATTTTCAGGCTGGTGAGTTTTTCTATAATTCCCGAGTGGGGAATTGTGTCAAAAGCCTTGGCGAGGTCAAGGTAGGCTGTGTGAACCACCTTCCCCTCATCTATGCCCTTGGTGACTGTCTCGAAGAAGTCAACCAGGTATAGTAGGCACGATCCGCCCTTAACAAAGCCGAACTGGGTCGGGTCAAGTGTTTGGTGGTTCCCAATGTCTTTGTTAATGAGTTCCATGATGATGCACTCCATAGCCTTGCAGACCAGGCTAGTCAGGCTTATGGGGCGATAGTTACCAGAGTCAGTTGTGGCCCCTCCTTTGTGGAGTGGAATAACCGTTGCTGTGCACCATTCTATGGGCACGTAACCTGTGGAGAGGCTGAGGTTGAACAGTGTGTTGAGGTGGGGGGTTAGTTCGTTCTGTAGTTCGTGCAAGATGCAGCCTGGCGACATTGACGCTGTGGTTTTGGCTTTTGAAAGGGCTGTTTTCACCTGTGCGTCTGTGATTTCCAGAACACTACATTTTTCCGGTATTGTTGTGGGCCGTTTTGGGGGTGAGAGGGGGGTGAAGTTTGCACTGAATCTATCTGCCAGGATGTTGGCAATATCAGTAGGTTCAGTATATTTTGTGGTATTTTGCACTAGCTCAGAGCATATCTGTGAGTTGCCACTTAGATTCTTGACATAGCTAAAGAAGGCTTTGTGGTTATCTTTCGAATCCTTGGCTATTTTTCTTTCAAAGTTAGTCTTGAATGATTTTATGAGGGACCTTAGTTTCTTACTGATACTGATCAGGGATGTCTTTCCTTCTTGGGATTTGCTTTTTTTCTGAATGTTTCCTCCTCCTATTGTATAGCCTGTTTATGGCAGGGGTCCATCAGACTGGTTTCCTTCTCTTAGGGAAGTGAGTCTTGGTTTTGCTAGGGATGGCACGATCCATGCATCCTTGTAGATGCTCATAGAGTGCATTTGTAAAGGTTCCTGCATCTTGGACACTGTTATCCTTTAGCGTGGGGGCTGTGAAACTTACCACCTCTGTCTTAAGTAAGGTGAAGTTTTCTGTAGAAAAGTTTTTCACTGTGGTTTCCTTGGTTGGGGGTGGTGGTGTGGACATCCAGAGTGATTAGTTTATGGTCTGATCAAACCAGTGACTGGTTGACTTCCGGTGCGGAACATCTGTCGCCCATGTTGGTGATGACCAGGTCCAGCATGTTTTCACCTGTCAGCTGATCCTTGGCATTTGAGTTAATAAATTCCAGGAAGCGCTGAACCTGGGAGTTTGTACTTGAGTAGTTTTCCCAGTTAATGGTAGGGTAATTGAAATAGCCTAATATCAGGGTGTTCCCTAGGACTTTCATGTTTTCTAGTGTCTCTGGAAAGGCGGAGTGGTGGTCCTGGGTCATGGAGGGTGATCTGTAGCAGGCCACAATTTGCAGTGCAGATTTGCCTGATGTTAGTTGCACATGGATGATCTCAGAGGTATCATGCTCCACCACTAACCTGGAGATGTAGGTATCCTTAATGAATATGGATACACCCCCTCCTTTTGTGTTTCGGTCCATGTTCTGTGGCTGAAATGTGTGGTATGTGTTGTAGCCCGGTAGTGCTGGGGTGTTCTGTGGAGCCTTGAACCAGGTTTCAGTTATTCCACAGATGTCGACGTTCTCCATACTGAGGAGTGCTTCGAGCTCGTGCATTTTGAGATTTAAACTCCTGGCGTTGAGTAGCATAACCCTCAGTTTTTATTTGTGCTGTTTACGGAGGTGGGTTTGACTTTTGAGCCTTGCCTAAAAAAGGCACTATGGGGGCAGCAAGAGCCTTGGCCAATATTCGAAAGCCTAGGGGGTGACTGGTGCAAGCCGTCTCTTGCGAAGCAATGAGGCTTGTCGAGCGTGTCGTCCCAGGCTGACAGACACTGGATCCCCTTTGAATGACACCAGAAACTTGGCTAATTGTTGAAATTGATCATTTTTTTTTTTTTTTTTATACAGCGGTATCATTCTTGGTGAGGGCAGGATGCTACTCAGGGTCAGGGTCATACCCACTTGGGCTACATGATCAGAGAGCTCTTCCATGTCTCTCTTCATGTAGTCCAGGGAGGTACGTCTCAGGTCATTCACACCAACATGAACAATGACAGAGTCATATTTTTACTTGTTCTGGAGTGACCTGGGTATTTGTGTTATGTGGCGGATTCTAGCTCCCTACAGGCAGCTAACATTAACCTTCTCCTTGTCCAGCCTAGTGAGTGGGATGTCAGTGTGCCTGACTATAGAGTCGCCTGTTACTAGTGTGTTGGGTATGTTATTTTGCCTTAAGTGCTGTGATTGTGCGGCACACTGTTTTTCTGTTTTATGTGTTGTCTGTTTTGTGATGGGAGGTGCAGGTTTTTTGGGTGTCTGCTTTGGAGGTCTCTGATGCTTTTGCAGGTTTTTATTTAGAGCCTCCAAGTATGATTTTGTGTAATTATGTGTATATTTTGCCAGTGCTGGTTTAGTACGTCTGTGTGAGGCTGGAGGTGTGGTGCAAGTGTTAACCTTCTCCTCATGACTGCCTGTTCCAGTCTTGGGTGGAGAGAGCTTAGCCTCCAATTTAGCTTTATAATTATTTCTCTCGCATATGTTAATGTTTTGTGGTATGAGGAGAGGGTTGTATGTGAACATGAGGCAGTTGTAACATTGCCTCAGGTTACCCAGGTTCACAAGCTGGACTGGAGAGTATACCTGATATTGCCCTTTTGTCATGCCTGAATAGTAGGGTGAGCTGCTTAGTCGCTTGGTTGGTGACTGGTGAAAAATGAGCTGTGCCCTGCTGGGCAATTTAAGTGCCGCGGTGCTTGCTATTAGGTCTGAGCAAGTGCTGGACTGTAGGATGCTTTTTAAGTGCTTAGGTTGAGCGTTAGACTACTTTCACAGGAAAAACTGAAGAGGAGACTTGGTGGAGCCGGGAATAATTTAGGCCTAGCTAACTTGCGCTGCCCGGATGTGCTAAACCGTGCGAACGCGGATGTTCATTGTGTTTCACTGTTGCAGTCATTACTCTTGGGTTATCCTGCTGGCAGGCTACCCTCAGTCAGCCAGAATTCCAAAGTCTAGGTCCGGCGTCGGTTACTGTCGCCTCTTCTGTGACGTCAGTGCGCCAGGGGTATAAAAGATGCAGCTGACGCCATTTTCTTCAGTCTTTCTTGCCGCACGGTTTCTGAAGCAAAAGCAGTTCGCAAGTGCTGGTTGGCCGACTCCTGAGATTTTCAAATCCAAATTTCAGAACCGAAGTCTTCATTAAAGCTAAGTACCTTGTTGTGGAAACTTTTTTCTTGCTCCAGACCGATGTCAGAAAAAGTTAACAATTGTATTTCTTGTGGGAAGCAAATACCTCATAAGGATTTTCACTCTTACTGTATTCCTTGCCTAGGCCCTGATCACAACGTTGCTAGCTGTCGGTTTTGTGCTAGATTTAATCAACGCACTATTAAGCATTTCATTACTTTGGCCGAAGATTTAATTATATAATGCCGTCCGAACAGCCGACAACCGGAGTTTACAAAAAATGCTAGGACAAGGTAAAGGATAGGCATCCGAGGTCCAAAACCGACGATGAGGCCTCTGCTAGGCCACTTGCCGGTTTTCAGTGAGATGCTTCCGCAGGCCCTGGCACCCGCTACCTCAGAGCCACAGGCCGCTTCCAACTCCCACGTGGAGCCGACTGGGCCTCTGGATACTCAAGGTATTGGACACTCTGAAATCATTCCCTCAGATGGGTCCTGAGCCGCTGAGCATGCATTGGCTTCTGAGGGTGTCTTCAGACCTACGCAACTATATATTACGCCATCTTCTGCTTCAAAGACTAAAGCAGCTTTAAAGACAAAGAAACAAGTACAGCATTCTCCTACTCAGACTTCCATGCCTAAAAAACAGATGCTCAAAATGGCCGAAGACCTAATTACTTTGATCAGGGGCTCCCATCCCCCTCCTGATAAGAGGCCTAGGCAAGAGACAGAGTAGGATTCTTCTGATCAGGTTTCTATTTCCTCTGATTCCTCTTCTGAACAGGATTACTCCATGCTTCCCTATGAGGATTCTGATGCTGAAGAATCCATTCCGTCAGCCTCTCCTCCTGAGGATTATTCTTTTGGGGAAACCCTGCATACCATGAGGGAGCATTTCCACTGGGAGAGCCAAGATTATTCTGAATCTTAAGAAAAGGCTCAGAGACTTTCTGCTACTTCCTCAGCACAGACCCCTTGCTATTCCACCTGTTCTAGACATTGTAGATGATGTATTTTCAGAGTCCGGCCTGTCCCCTGACTCTTTACCCCCTGCACCTGCTAAGCCAGACAGATACTACAGGGTCCCGGATTCTCATAAATTCCTATATAAAAACCCCGCTGCTGACCCAGAAACTATATCTCAGGGTCCCAAAGAGGTTAAAGCTTCCACTATAAAAAAACCCTGTCCCCTCTGATAGGGATTCTAGGGCTCTAGACAGAGGGGCGGGGAAGTCTACACTTCTGCTACCTTGGCTTTAAGGGCTTTAAATTGTCAGTTTCATATGCTTAAATATCAGCAATATTTAATGTCACTGCTTAAACAGAAATTGTTGACAAATACTGAATGTTCAGAGAACAAGGAATTGCAGGATTTATTGCATGCAGCTGAACAAGTGGGAAAGCATATTTTGCAATGTGGTTATGATTCACTGGAGGCCTCTTGCAGGGCTGCTGTTACAGGTTCTCTTATTAGAAGACATGCTTGGTTAAAGGAACAGAATCTGCCTGATCATGTTAAATTATTAGATGCACCATTACAGCGTGATTCTTTGTTTGGTACTAAAGCAGAAGAGGTGTTGAAAAAAATGGAGGATAAAGCAAAATCCATGCAGACAGTCAAGGATTTCTTACAGGTACAGCCACCCAGGTTTAGCAGGAACTGGCCTTCTAAAAATTGGTCCTTTCCAGTGTCAGACAGACCACAAAGAGGCAGATAACAGGCGTCCCAGAGGCAGATCTCAGCCCCAACGCTAATACAGGCCTAAACAATGGGGTGCTCCTACCTCCAAAAGCAGAGAAGACAAATCACAACCTTACAGGAAACAGTCCCAATGACTTCCCTCTTACCAGATCCAAGCACTCTTCTTTTGGCAGCCCCCTTGGAGGAAACCTAGCACTTTTTTAATCAAATTGGCAAATGGTTACCCAAGACAAATGGGTCCTGAACATAGTGTCCCAAGGCTACAGGTTCCATTTTCACACTCTACCAAGGTCGAAAGGTATGCCAGACCTGCCACACAATTAATGGGCAGAGGCACAAAATCAAATTACAGCCCTCATGTACATGAGGGTCATTCAGCAAGTACCACAACAAGAGCAGGGGCAAGGATTTTACTCCAGACTTTTCCTAGTACCCAGAAAGGACAAAACCTGGAGACCAATACTGGACCTGTCTATACTAAATACTTTTCTGGAAGTTCCAAAATTCAAGATGTTGGACTCTACAGCAGCTACTGCCTATGCTGGGCAAGAAGGCTTGGCTCGTAACTTTGGACCTAAGAGGCATACCTGCATGTCCCAATCAGACAGTCTTGTAGAAAATACCACAGATTCATAGCTGGCTCAGTGCATTACCAATTCTCTGCACTGCCCTTTGGCTTATCTACTGCGCCCAGGGTCTTCACAAAATGCCTGGCACCAGTAATTGCATTTTGCAGACAAAGAGGAATTCAGATATATCCCTATTTGGACGACTGCCTAATTCAAGCAGAGAACAAGGACATTCTTCTAAAGCATCTGGCGTTTGTAAAAAGATTACTAATTGGCCTAGGGTACACAGTAAACGAAAAGAAATCAAGACTAGTGCCCTCTCAAGAGATAATATTCCTGGGTGCAAGCTTAAATACAACTGCCCAGATGGCTTATCTCACGCCAGACAAACAAAAGCAACTGACTACATATTTCAAGAAATTGGCAACAAAGAAACACTTATCTGCAATGAAAACCCTGCAGGCCTTGGGCTTCATGGCATCCTGCATTCTAATTCCACATGCCAGACTGCATATGAGGAATCTACAATGGTATCTAAAAATTGTTTGGACTCAGCATTGCCACAGCCTGGAGACAGTAATTGCACTCATTCCCTGCCTGCAGCAGGAGTTTTGATGGTGGGCAGAAGCCTGTTACCACAACAAGGGTCTGCCATTCAGTTTACCTACAGCCAGACAGACACTGACAACGGATGCATCAGATTATGCCTGGGGGGCCCATATGGCAGTAAAATGTATTCAGGGCACATGGCCTGCAAAACAGATGCATCTTTACATCAATCAAAGAGAGATGCTAACTGTTCAAAATGCCCTGACAGCTTTCAAGGACCTGCTTCATCCAGGAAAGATACTGATAAAGACAGACAACACTACGGTCATGTGTTACATAAACAAGCAGGGAGGTACACATTCCTACCCCCTCTGCAGACCAGCAATGACCTTATGGGACACAGCATTGGCTTTTCAAGTTCACCTGCAAGCACAGTTACTGCCAGGAAAAAGAAATACTCTGGCAGACGAACTAAGCAGAAACCTCATGGATCCCCATAAATGGAAACTGGATCCACAAGTCTTCAGCATGATAATAAGGAAATGGGGATGCCCAGACATAGATCTATTTGCCTCCCCTCACAACTGCCAATTGCAGAGATTTTGCACAAGGATTTATCACAAGCAAGCATGGAAAGTGGACGCCCTATCCTTCAGCTGGAAAAAACAGTATATGCTTTTCCTCCACTGCCTCTCCTTCCCAGGGTACTTCTAAAGGTCAGACAAGAGAAGCCAAAAATGGTACTGATTGCACCAGACTGGCCACGCCAGCACTGGTACCCAATCCTAAAGAGCTTGTCTCAAGGTCCAGCATGGATATTGCCTCAAACCTCTCACTTGCTGACCCAACAAAACAATCAGATCCTGCACAGCCAACTCAGGACCTTACATCTGGCAGCATGGTGGATATTGTAGCCATTCAGAACACTCCTCTTTCAAAAGCTGTTATGGATGTTATCTTGGAGGCCAGGAGTCTCGGTACCAGAAAATCTTATGCAGAAAAATGGAAGAGATTCTGTGCTTGGAACCAGGAACAAGGCATTGACATGTGTGTACCAAATATCCCTCAGATTTTACAATACCTAACTGAGATGCTGAACAAAGGCCTTTCTTTCTCATCAATTAGGATTCATGCCTCTGCCATTTCAGCCCATTACAATACGGAACCACCTATCTTTTCTCATCCTTTAATAAGGCAGTACCTCAGAGGGGCCAAAAACATTAGGCCTCCAAGGAGAGCACCAATTCCGGCCTGGGACCTCAATTATGTTTTGTAAAAACTCACACTGCCTCCTTTCGAGCCAGCATCAACAGCAGGTATAAAATCCTTATCCTGAAAAACAGTCCTGCTCCTAGCAATAACCTCTGCAAGGCGCGTCTCGGGGTTACAAGCACTTTTATCATTTTTCATTCAGACAGGGTTTCTCCGAGGACAAACCCTACATTTATGCCTAAGGTGGTGTCCAGTGTGGCCCTCAACCAAGCCATTCACTTGCTTACCTTTTATCCAAATCCACAGAACAAGGGTGAGAAAATTCTGCATTCTTTGGACATACACAGGCAGTTACGCTTCTACTTGGACAGAACTAAAGCTTTCAGAAAGACTGAGCAACTTTTAGTGTCATATGCTGCAGGATCACAAGGAAAGGCTATCTCAAAACAGACTATTTCTAAATGGATAGGCCATTGCATCCGTTTCTGCTATTTTCAACATGGCAAATCAGTGCCTAAGGGCATTAGGCCTCATTCCACCAGAGCAGCAGCCACTTCAGCAGCCTTCGTCAGAGGAGTACCAACCAAATATATCTTAGAGGCTGCAACTTGGAGTTCAGTGCACACTTTCACAAAGCACTACCACTTACCTCTTTACTCTACTCTAAGTCCAGAGCAGGCTTTGCCACTGCAGTCCTGTAGGGCCTCATAGCCTCTCCTAATCCTATTTAGCCCAGCCACCCATCCTCAGCTTTGGGATTCAACCCAAGAGTAATGACTGCAGCAGTGAAACACAATGAACATAGTACAGCTGTGTACCTACCATAAATGTAGATGTTGGAGTGTATTCACTGTTGCAGTCCAGGTTACCCACCCACCATCCCTCTTTTCTTTGCTGGGACTTATCTGCACTTCTCTATCCTATACAACCTATTTGATGCATTTGCTTGTAGATGAAGGAAATGCTATTTTTTGTGCATGCATTTTTATTGGCATATTTTTCAGCCTACCAGTTTGGGGGCACCTGACATCTGGGGCAAGAAAAACTGAAGAAAATGGCGTTGGCTGCATATTTTATACCCCTGGTGCACTGACATCACGGAAGAGGCGACTGCAACCGACGCCGGACCTAGACTTTGGAATTCTGGCCAACTGAGGGTAGCCTGCCAGCAGGATAACCCAAGAGTAATGACTGTAACAGTGAATACACTCGAACATCTACATTCATGGTAGGTACACAACTGTATTTATTTACAGCAGGGAAATGAAAGAGAAAAATTAGCCCAAAATGGCCTGTAAACTACTAACTTCTGGGCTGGAACCACTCCTCCAGAGACAGATGGCTACTCAAAGCTCCCTCTCTCACAGGTGAACAGAGAAAACTCCTGCTATCCAAGTAAGGTATGGGCAACTCAGAAACTTGTAACACAGCCCTGAATTCAGCACTAGCCTGAAAACTGGACTATACTAGCTTAGAAAGGTGGGAAACAAGGAAACATTTTTTTGAAAAGATAAGGCAAAAACAGTAAAAATACACTTAAAACGGCTTTAAACAACTACAAACAGTAAAAATACACTTAAAACAGCTTTAGATGACTACAAGCAATCAGTAAAGGCTTTTAAACAAATTACCCTATTTAACCAGTAAAAAAATCTCAAAACTGAGCCCTGTTCTTGTAGTCCTCAATCAGACAAGTTCTGACTGCACACTCCTGCCACTGGGTTCAGGGGAACCATTTCCAAAAAAAGGCCTGGATTAGTGCTCAAGTTATACAAGCAAAGCTAGATTCAGCAGGCCTGAATCTAGTTTATGCGACAGCAAACAAGGCACACCAATTTCAGTAAGAAACAGTTCAGATATGCAGGCACTATAAGCCTCTAACTAGAAATTCCCAGCTCAGAAGGGCAGAGTCCAGCCTCTCCTCCCACAAGAGTGTGCAGATCACAAACCTTCTTAATGTAAAATGACTGGCCTGAAGCCCAAGTACTTAAACCAGAACTAATACACTTTTAGAATAACGGACACTGAGCCTTCAGTCAGCAGTTCCCAACTTAGAAGGATGTAAGCTACCTGTCCTGCCACAACAGTGCAGACTACAAACCTTCTTAATGTAAAACAACTGGTCTGAAGCCTAAGTGCTTAAACCAAAAGGCTTAGAATGATAGTTACACCAAGCATTAATAAATACAATTGAGTACTTTTAAGATGACACAAAAGCACAGACAACTTAGATTTTACTTGGACAGGACTAAACCTGAAAGGAAATCTGAACAACTCCTGGTGGCATTTGCTGCAGGGGCAGAGGGGAAGGCTATTTCAAAGCAAACCATTTCTAAATGGTTATGCCATTGCATTCATTTCTGCTGTAAGCACCATGGAAAAACCTGTCCCACAGGGATTAGACTCCATTCAACCAGGGCTGCATCTACTTCTACAGCCTTTCTCAGAGGTGTCCCTACCAAACGCATCCTAGAAGCTGCTACCTGGAGTTCTGTACATACTTTCACCAAGCATTACCTTTTGCCAATTTTCTCTAAATCCAGAGCTGGCTTTGCCAATGCAGTCTTGTAGGACCTTATAGCTGGTCCTAATGCTATCTAAATTCCTCCTCCCATCCTTAGCTTTGGGAATCTACCAAAATGTGACGACTACAACAGTGAAACATGAAGAACATAGTACAGATGTGTATACTTTCCATAAATATAGATGTTAGAGTGTATTCACTGTTGCAGTCCTGGTTACCCTCCCTCCAGCCCCCTGGCTTCCTTTGGCTATACCTCTATTCTCCTTTACTATACTTAAAAGCTTTTTGCTGTATTTGCTTTTTTGTTGGAGGTATAACCTTGTGTGTGTGTGTGTGTGTGTGTGTGTGTGTGTGTGTGTGTGTGTGTGTGTGTGTATATATATATATATATATATATATATATATATATATATATATATATATATAAATAAAATATACATTTTTTTATTGCTTCCCATTAAGGGGGGCACCTGACATCTGGGGCAAGAAAAGCTGATGTACTACCTGGCGTCATGGAAGATGAGACAGCAACCGACACAGGACCCAAGACTTTGATAATCAGGCTGACTGAGGGCTACTGCAAGCAGATAACCCAAATGTGATGACTGCAGCAGTGAATACACTTGAACATCTACATTTATGGTAAGTGTACACAACTGTACTTTCCTGCTACTCTGGACGTCTGATCAGTTTTGCATTGATATGTTCTTCAGTCCTTTTTGTATTACTATAGTCTGTTAATGTCCGGTAAGAGCAAGTGCAATTGTGGTTGTCCGATTCCCCACAAAGACACCCATGACCAGTGTATCTTTTGTTTGGGTAGGGGCCACGATTATAAAAATTGCGCCATTTGTAAATCGTCTCTAAGACCCTTCGTCGCCAACTTCAGGCCCTTGATTTATACTTTGAAAACCAATGCCTTAGACAGATCGCTCTCGGTATGGAAGCGGCTTCTGATGCCCAATCCGAACCACCCAGAAAGATGGCCAAGCCCACATGGCTGTCTACTTCCACCACACCTCCCTCTGCTGATTCTCAGCCTGTACCCACCATTAGCTTAGTCAAGGAACTGGCATCCACCACATCAGATAAAGTGGGTACCTATCAGGAGGCCACACAATCCAGAGCGGGCGACTCGTCCGGGGAGGATATCCCTGAGCCTGATTCAGACGCTGGGGGGAAACGGCTTCTGGAATGGGCCCTTCAGAGCAGGCCTCTGCCGCTCCTTATTACTTCCTTCTAAAAATTGGTCCTTTCCAGTTACTTCAAGGCTGACTGTCAGCCAGACACCAGTTAGGCCTACAAAGAAAAAACAAAAGACGAGGCATATTGCATCAACCCCAGAGGCCTTGCAAAACTGGCAGGCCTTCAGTCAGAGCCTCTATAATGCCTTCCTGGCCCTTAGGCCTACGCCAGACCTCCCTCATGTTGCTTCATCTCTTCTTAGTCCCTGGCCTATTCAGCCTGAGACTACTCCGAGCCAACCTGCAGAAGAGGATATGTCTGACTCCTCAGAGGACTCCTTGTCCTAGTCTTCACAAATTTCTTCCACTCTTGGGGTATGGATCCCCAGAAGAAGCATCTGCTGAACCTGACTCCCCTGTGGAAGGCCTTACTTTCGGTGACACAGTCAATCTTATGAGAGAACACTTTAAATGGGATTGACTTGTCTGAGGCCCAAAAAAGATTATATGATCTGATTCAGATGGAATCCCCTAACCCAGCCCCTATTCCTCCTGTCCAGCCTACCTTCCTGGATACTTTTGCTGCAGCATGCATCAACCCAGATTCCCAGCCACCTGCACGAGTTGTATATTGTACCTGATGCAGAAATATTCCTTTTCAAATGCCCACCAACTGACCCAGCAACTATTTCTATTCCTACTAATAGGGCTACCAAACTTCTCCCTGTTACCACTGTCCTGCCTGCAGATAAAGACAGCAAGGCCATGGAAAGGTGGGGGAAGAAGATATACACTGCCTGCCATTTCTGCCTACCTGCCTATGGAACCTCCACTAGCTTCCAAACTTGTTTATTTATTTATTGCATTTGATTACCGGGAAAGTCCACTGGGCCTGACAAACCCATTTTCAGTGGAGGCCCGGGGAGAAAAGTTCCACAGTTATATATACAGAAAATTTTGAAACAGTACTGTAAAAATATATTTGGAGAAAATCTCTACAGTTATTTGCACAAACAAAAAATTTAAAGACAATACAGTAATCATATGTAATCAACATTATATACAATACAGGGAATAACAGACATTTTGGGACACAGCAACTATTTGTTTTTATACAATGAAGTGAGAGTAAGAGATCTCCAGAGGTGACAGGCAGACAGAAAGGCTGACAATCTGAATAGTAATAGTTAGAATAGAGAGAGGAGAGCTAGGGAGAGAAGAAGTGTATGGCAGAGTGGTATAGAGGAAGAAGAGATAGTAAGTTGGGAGGGTCAGGTTTTTTATGGTTATTGGTATAGCTACAGGAACAAATCCATTGTGTGGTGAGATGAGATTTAAATTATTTTTAAAGGTGATGGGATTATTGATTGCTCTAAGTCCAGGGGGAGATTGTTCCATAGCTTGGAGACAGAAAAGGAGTATAACATATGGCCAGCGGAAAGCTTAGGTTTATCGACATTTAGTAGTAGTTTATTTTCAGATCTAAGTTTCCGGTTTGGGTGGTAGATGGTCAGTTAAACTAGTGAGGGATGGACAGGCATCAGGGAAATAAATACGTTTGTGGGCAATGGTAAGTTGTAGATATGCTAGATGTTGGGGGAGTTCAAGCCAGTTGAGTTCTTGCAGTGTAGTACAGTGATGGGTGGAGAATTTAGCATTGGTGGAAAATTTGGCAGTTTTGTTGTAGCATGAATTTAGTTTGTTTTTTTAGAGAGGATTGTATGTTTGTAAGGATGGGTGCACCATATAGGAGGGTTGGAAGCAAGTATGCTGAGGTAAGAGCTTGTTTTGCCAGAGGAGTAAGATAGTGGTTGTGTCTATAAAAGGATCCTAGTTTCTTATGGGTTTTTTTGATGTTATTATGGATATGAAGGTCAAAGGTTAGGTTGTCGTCAATGGTGACAACAAGCAGCTTAGTGTTGGGGATGACGTCTATGGTAATTTTGTTTTGGGACTGAACAGTGAGTTCTGACTTATTTATTGGGATGTTTTTAGTTGGAGTAAAGATAAGGAGTTTTGTTTTGTTGGGGTTTAGGGCTAGATGGTTGTGGGACATCCATGATTCTGAGGAGGAAAAAGCTTCTTGGGTAAACTGTTGTAGTAGGGAGGAAGATTTGGAGGAGCAGATGATAGTGGAGTCATCCACATATTGTATTAGAGTAGAGTTTGAAAGACTAGTATGGTAGTCATTGATAAATACACTGAAGAGGAGGGGTCGTAATATGGAGCCTTGGGGTACACCTGTTTTGGTATTTATGAACGGGGAGAAGCAGTGTTGCCAGATGGTAGGCTGTTCTTGTTGGTAAGATAGCCAGAGAACCACTGGAGAGTAGAGGGAGATAGGTTAAGGTTGGATAGTTTGAATAGTAAGAGGGGGTGTGAGACTGTGTCAAATGTTTTTGAGAGATCGAGAAAGAGTGCAGATACTATGGATCCAGAGTCACGGGCTCTGCTAACAGTGTCTATGAATGAGATAAGGGCGGTGTTGGTACTATGTCCTGGTCTAAAGCCATGCTAGGTGGGGGGAAGCAGTTGTATGACTAGGTGATTGAGTAGCTGGGTTTGGATACATTTTTCGAGTAGTTTTGAAATGGGGGAGAGTATGGCAATGGGTTTAAAGTTAGAAATGTCAGGGTTGTTGCCACCTTTAGGAAGTGGGAGAACATGTGCTTTTTTCCAGATATCAGGTATGCATGATTCTTGGATAGATCTATTGATGAGGATGCTGATGGGATAAGCTATTAAAGAGGGTGATTGTTGTAAGAATTCAGCAGGAAGGTTATCAGGGGCAATAGTGCATGGTTTTAGTTTGAGGAGGAGTTTATGGTTGAGGTGGGTATGGGAGAGAGAGAAAAAGTAGGAATAGAAGTGGAAGGCGGATGAGATACATTGCTGATGTCCTTCAAGGATGCATCTGCAGTCCTAACATATGGGTTGTCCTGCCTCAGGCAGCCCTTCGGTCGGCCGGATTCCAAAGTCTGGGTCTGGCCTCGGCTGATGTCGCACTTCACCCGACGTCATAGCTGCTGTGTATTGGGTATAAAGGCATCAGCCGACGCCATTTTCCTCAGTCTTTCTTGCCGCGTGGTGCCCGAAGCAGAAGCTGTTCGCAAGTGCCGGTCGGTCAGATCCAGAGATTTCTACTACCGAAGACTTCTAAAAAGCTAAGTACCCCGTTGGGGACTCTTTCTTGCCTCAGCCGATGTCAGAAAAAGTAAATAATTGTTTAACTTGTGGGAAACAAATACCTCATAAGGATTTCCACTCCTACTGCCTTCCTTGCTTAGGCCCAGACCACAACGTATCAGCTTGTCTAGCCTGTGCTCCCTTCAACCGACGGACACTTAGAGACGTCGGTCGGAGTTTGCAGAGGAGTTTTTTGGTCCCACTTTTGCATACAAAATGCCGTCGGAGACTCCGACTTCACAATTAGCTAAAAAGCGTAAGGAAAAGGACCGACACTCGCGGTCCACGGTTTCGGCTGAAACAACGGTTAAGCCAACCGCGAGTGTCTCGGTTTCGGCTGAAACCAAGTCCTCGGTTCTTCCTTCGGCCGAAAGCATGCCTCCGATAGCCGAGGCCTCACAGAGCATGGCTGAATCTGCTACTGAAATTACTCCTGCTGTAGCAGGCACCCAGGACTTATCAGATACTATTCCTTTAGACATATCTACCCGTGGAGCTGCTAGGCCCCCTGCATCTATGTCTATCAAGGCTTTTTCCAGGGCTAAAGCAGCTAAATCTTCTAAGGCCTTGCCTGCTAAAACCCCCTCACACAGGCCTACCTCTAGTTCCCAAATGCTCAGCCTGGCTGAGGATCTCATTTCTTTGATCAGGGGATCCCAGCCTCATCCAGACAGGGCCTCTCAACCCCCGGATCCTGTTTCTACAGACTATGACTCGGATAACTCAGACCCTCCGGAAGGCCCATATTCTCCTTATGAGGATTCTGATGCAGAAGACTCCATTCCTTCTGCCTCCCCTCCTGAAGAATTTTCTTTTGGGGAAACCTTACATGCTATGAGAGAACATTTTCAATGGCAGGGCCAGGATTTTTCAGATTCAAGGAAAAGGCTAAGGACCTTTTTACATTTACCACAGCATAGGCCTTTAACCATTCCTCCAGTACTAACAATTGTTGATGATGCATATAATGATGCCTGTATTGCCCCTGATTCTCTCCCCCCAGCCCCTGCCAAACCCGACAGATATTACAGGGTCCCGGACACAGACTTCCATTTGTATAAGGCTCCTATCGCAGATCCTGAAACCATTTCACAGGGCCCCAAAGCTGTAGCAGCTGCCTCTGCCAAAAACCCCCTCCCCTCTGAAAGAGAATCTAGAGCATTAGAGAGATGGGGTAAGAAAGTTTATACTTCTGCTACTCTTTCGGCCAGGGCTTTAAACTGTCAATTTCACATGATTCAGTACTAGGAATTTTTGTTAGACCAGCTAAATAAAAAAACTGTCTTCTCCTGAACCTATAGACCGTAAGTCCCTTCAGGATTTGGTACATAACACTCAGCAGGTCAGTAACCATTCCTTAAAATGTGGCTATGATGCACTGGAGGCTTCCTTTAGATCAGCTATGACTGGAACAGTGATTAGAAGGCATGCCTGGTTAAAAGAGCAATCCTTACCAGACCGTGTTAAGTCAAAGCTCCTAGATGCTCCTATGGAGAAACAAAGTTTGTTTGGCTCCCCTGCACAGCAGGTGCTAAAGAAGGTGGAAGAAAAAGCAAAATCTGTCCAAACAGTTAAGGATTTTTTACAGGTCCAACCTCCGAGGTTTAGTAGAAATTGGCCTTCGAAGAATTGGTCCTTTCCAGACACCTCCAGAGCACAGAGAGGCAGAAATAGGCGCCCAACAGGCAGAGGTCAATCCAGGGGTGCCTACAGGGGACGTCAGTGGCAGCCTAACAACCAGAGAAGTACTGCCACAGATTCAGCTGCAACCACTTCCACAGGACAGACACAATGACTTGGCTCTGATGCCGCCTACCAGGGAACAACTGGAAGCACCCTTGGGCGGAAAGCTAGCCTTATTTTCCGTAAACTGGCATTACATTACAGGAGACAAATGGATTTTACAGACAATAGACAAAGGTTACAGGTTTCACTTCCACACTCTACCAAAAAAGAGAGGAATGCCAAACCTACCACCAAGCCAAAAAACAAACGCTCTAAGATAAATCAACCACCTACTAAGGATGAGAGCTATAGAAAAGGTACCGCCTATGGAACAAGGACGAGGATTTTACTCCAGACTTTTCCTTGTACCAAGAAAAGAAAATCAATGGAGGCCTATTCTCGACCTGTCCACTCTGAACACATATCTCATTGTTCCAAAATTCAAAATGCTGACCCTACAGCAACTTCTTCCCATGCTGGGCAAGGAGTCTTGGCTGGTGACTCTAGATCTCAAGGAGGCATACCTGCACGTCCCTATACGACCAGATTGCAGAAGACACCTCAGATTTCTTGCAGGATCAGAGCATTATCAATTCTCAGCATTGCCCTTTGGCTTATCTACTGCCCAGAGTATTCACGAAATGCCTGGCATCAGTAATTGCTCATTGCAGGCTTCAGGGAATTCAGATTTACCCATACCTGGACGACTGCCTAATACAAGCGGACAACAAGACCAAATTAACAAAAGATTTGGAAAAGGTTATACAACTGCTGCAAGCCTTGGGATACACAGTCAACATGAAAAAGTCAAGGCTGGTACCATCCCAAAGGATAACATTCTTGGGTGCAGAACTGGACACATCAAATCAGATGGCATTTCTCACAGATGAAAAACAAAAGCAACTACCACTCTATTTCATGGCATTAACAACACAGACCCAGCTTACCGCAAGAAAAGTCCTGCAAGCCCTGGGTTACATGGCATCCTGCATAATATTGATTCCGCATGCCAGGCTGCATATGAGAAAGTTGCAATGGTACCTAAGGAATGTATGGTCTCAACACAAGCACAGTCTAGAAGCCCAGATTCCAATAATT
Source organism: Protopterus annectens (assembly GCF_019279795.1). NCBI lineage: Eukaryota > Metazoa > Chordata > Ceratodontiformes > Protopteridae > Protopterus > Protopterus annectens. The sequence goes on from NC_056725.1 coordinate 468,710,607, forward strand.
CCATGCTTGAAGCAAGAATTCCTGTGGTGGGCTCAGGCCTGTCAGTTAAACAGAGGATTGCCTTTCCACAAACCTCATCCAAGCCAGACCATCACCACGGACGCCTCAGACCTAGGCTGGGGGGCGCACATGGTGGACAAGTGTATACAAGGCTTATGGACACAAGACCAGCTGAATCTACACATAAATCAAAAGGAGATGCTGGCAGTGAAACATGCAATCCAGACATTCAGACCATTTCTTCAACAAGGTCACTTGCTGATAAGGACGGACAACACCACAGTCATATGGTACATCAACAAACAGGGAGGTACACACTCATATCCTCTATGCCGGATGGCAATGGACCTGTGGAACGTGGCCCTGAACCTCAACATTCAACTCCAGGCCAAATTTGTGCCAGGAAAAGAAAATTCACTAGCAGACACCTTAAGCAGAACTACCACGGATGCTCACGAATGGATGCTGCATTCAGATATCTTCAAAACCATCACTTGCTTGGAAGGTGGACTCCCTATCCTTCAGTTGGGAAAACCTGACAGCATATGCATTCCCACCTCTTCCTTTGATGTACAAAGTCCTACTGAAGATCAAAGAAGATCACCCAAGGATAATCCTGATAGCTCCAGACTGGCCGAGGCAACATTGGTACCCGCTACTGAGGAGCATGTCCCGGACACACGCATGGCCTCTACCTCTATGTCCTTTACTTCTAACACAGAACAACTACAAGATCCTACATCCAAACTTGAAAACACTACAGCTAGCTGCTTGGAATATTACATAAAACAAAATAACCCAGATTTATCTCAGAGGGTTAAAGACATTATCCTGGAGGCTCGCAGACCCTCCACAAGGAAAACTTTTTCAGCCAAATGGAAAAGATACCTCATTTGGAGTGCAGCAAAAGGAGAAAATGTATCATTAGCAAACATAGCTAACATCCTGGAATACTTAGCAGAACTTTTCCATAATGGCCTGTCTTACTCCTCCATTAAGATTCATGCATCAGCAATTTCTGCAGAATACAACATGGATCCTCCAGTCTTCTCTCATCCTCTACTCAGGCAGTTTCTGAGAGGAATTAAAAATGTAAAGCCTCCAAGGAAGCCACCTTTGCCTACATGGGACCTTAACTTTGTGCTGGAAAAGTTAACACTTCCCCCTTTTGAACCAGCAGCAACAGCAGAATTACAGTTCTTATCTTGGAAAACTGCTTTCCTGCTTGCAATCACTTCAGCAAGAAGGGTTTCTGAGTTACAGGCATTAATGGCAGTACAGCCCTTCCTTATCTTCCATCAGGATAGAGTGTCTTTGAGAACTAATCCTACTTTTATGCCAAAAGTGGTCTCCAGAGTATAATTGAACCAAGCAATTCACTTACCAACATTCTTCCACAACCCACAGAACAGGGGGGAAAGACTACTACATACTTTGGATGTGCACAGGCAATTACGCTACTGTCTGGACAGAACTAAGACCAACAGAAAAACTGACCAGCTTCTGGTAGCATATGCAACAGGAATGCAAGGAAAAGCAATTTCAAAACAGTAATTGAAGAAAAAGATGCCAACGACCACGGACCAAACTCCTTAAATAACGTCTCAGACCAGCAAAACACAGTTGAACCAGAACTTGGTTAACGCTTTTATTCACAACATAAATCCCATGCGTTTTCGTCCTAACCAAAGGACTTCATCAGACAAAATACACAATTACCCATCAACTTAAATACTTTAAACACTAATTGATTTTATTCAAAAACCAATGAAATTCCTACTTTAAAAATCAAACTGACAAATCACATAAATCATTTCAAATCATTTCAAGCAATTTCAAAACAGACAATCTCAAAATGGATAGGAAATTGCATTAGATTTTGCTACTCTTTTCATGGAAAGACAACTCCAGAAAATATCAGGCCTCACTCCACAAGGGCTACAGCCACCACTACAGCTTTCCTACAAGGAGTGGCTACCAAAGACATTTTAGAAGCTGCTACTTGGAGCTCCGTGCATACATTTGCCAAGCATTATAATCTTCCTTTATACTCCAGATCCCGAGCAGGTTTTGCAACTTCTGTTTTGCAAGGGATCTTAACTACACCATCTTTATCTTAGTACCTCCTCCCCCAGTTTGGCTATGGTATTCTACCCATATGTTAGGACTGCAGATGCATCCTTGAAGGACATAGTACAGTTTTGTACCTACCATAAATGTAGATGTCCGAGAGGTATGCATCTGCAGTCAGGATTACCCGCCCTCCTTCCCCTCTGTGGTACTCCTAGGGTATTTACCCATCTTGTAGCTAGCTGGGGGAATCTATTATGGTGTATTTGTTTGTTTGTATATATGTATATACATTTTTATATTGTTTGCTCACTACTGTTTGGAATCATTTGCATTTATCCAAATTTAGCCTTCCTAGAGGGCACCTGGCATCTGGGGCAAGAAACACTGAGGAAAATGGCGTCGGCTGATGCCTTTATACCCAATACACAGCAGCTATGACGTCGGGTGAAGTGCGACATCAGCCGAGGCCAGACCCAGACTTTGGAATCCGGCCGACCGAAGGGCTGCCTGAGGCAGGACAACCCATATGTTAGGACTGCAGATGCATACCTCTCGGACATCTACATTTATGGTAGGTACAAAACTGTACTTTTGGTGGATTGGTGTCAGTGGGAGGGAAGGTGGTGGTGAGTTTATTGATGAATTCTATGAAGTATGAGTTAGAGTGAGGCTAGCTCGGATGGTGATTTGTCAGGGTTTGGGGATGGATTATGGTGTGTCCCAGGGTGTAGAAGGGCATTGACTGCACCCCAAAATTTTTTGGGGTTATGGTAGTGTTGATTTTGGATTCTTTGGAAGTAATCTTTTTTATTTTTAGTAACTAATCGTTTGGCTTGATTGCAAAGTTGTTTGTGTAGAGTCAGGTTAGAGTCTGTTTTGTTTTTTTGCCAGGATTTCCAGGCTTTGTCTCTAGAGGCCATGATTTGTTTTGTGGTCAAGGTAAGCCAATTAGCATGATTAGCTTTTACTCTTTTTTGTCTTTGGGAGGCTAGAGTATTAAGGATCTTGAGAAATGTGGAGTTAAAAGACTCTACTGCTTCATTTAGGGGGAGAGATTTTAAGGGATTCCAGTTGATTTTGTGCAATACTTCGTTGAGAGCTGTGGGAGAGCTGTGGGGTAGAAATTGGATAGTTCTCTGGTATACTTGTATCAATGTAAATTTGGTATATTGGTGGACTTGCGTACCATAAACGCTGGTGAGTGGTCACTGATACTATCTGGGAGTATACCTGAGGTGAAGATATTTCTAGGGTCTGATACCATGATCCAGTCTAGAATTGTATCTTTGCTATTTTGTTTGTTTGGTCTTGTGATATCTGAGATTAGTTGAGTGTAGGTATGAAGGTTTAAGCCTAAGGATGGTTTGTCGTTGGAGAAATCTGACCAGTTAATATTGACATCACCTAGGATGACTGTTTCATTTTTTTATGTTGTTGGCAGTCCAGGCAAGGATGTCTTCTAAAACTGGAATGTTATTGCCTGGTGGGATATATAGAACTATGATACATAGGTTCTTTTGATTGTTTAGTTTTAGGAAGGAAATGAGTAATTCTGCATTGGAGAAGGTGGGAGAAGTCTTAGAGTAGGTAATCACTGTGAAGGTGTTTGGATTGAGTAGGGCTATGCCCCCTCCTTTTTTGCGTAGCCTGTCTGTTCTTAGACAGGAGTAGTTTGGGGGTAGGAATTCTGTCTCTTTTATATATGGCTTTAGCCAGGTTTCAGAGATGGCTGTAAAGTCAGGTTTGTATTGGCTTAGCCATCCGTGTAGTTGGGGTATTTTATTTCTTATACTTTGGATGTTAATGTTGGTGAAATAGAGGGACTTTTTGTCATTTTATGGTATGTTTTGAAGTTGGAGAAGGGCCAGGATTAGGGTGTATATCACCACTTAGAAGCAGAATGGGAAGGGGGAGGTATGATTTTGGATGAGGAAAATGTTGGTTTTTAGATTGATACTGAATAGGGCTAGGTAAAGTATTATGTGTGGAAAGGATTATTAATTTAGACTGTAGGATTAGATTGTTGGTGTACAGACTGGACCAGACTGCTGAGTAGCTGTGGAGGAAGCTAAAGTGAGGGGTTGTTGAAAATGGTGGTGTGTGAGATCTAAGAACTTGGCGAGGAGAGGTGAAAAAGTAGAGAGAGATAGGATGTGAATATACTGAGAGCCAGTTTGTGCATGAAGGACATATTGAGAGTAGTAGGTTAAATTTAGGAGGGAATCTTATATAAGGGTAGTAAAATTATTATATAGGTGAGATAGATGTGGAAGGTATAAGAGTTGTAAGTGTAGAAGTATAGGTGTAATACCAGGGTAAGTTAGGAGGGTGGAGATATGGTATAGGGGGTGGGGATGTATCTAAAGTGTAAGGTGAAAGAAAGGGGATGGTCTAGGAGGAGAATTGGTGTGTGGGCGTTTGTTGCTAGGGGTTGTGGTTCAATTGAGTGTGGGGGAGGAGTCTGGATAACTATAAAGGTAATTGATGTGGGGGTGGGTGGGAATGGGGGTAGGGTAGTAGAGTGTAGAGAGTCCGAGCATAGCGAGGGCGAACGGAGTGGGGCAACCCCAGCCAAGAGGTGACCCTGCTAGAAACAGTCAGGAACTTTATCAAAAATGGCGTCCTTGTAAGCTACGGTTGGGATGCAGGAGAAAGGGAGAATTTGGTAAATGTAGTTAATTACAGGGGCAGTAAAATTCCTTTTAGATTGAAAATATTTCTTAGTTGTAATACCTTACCATATCTCTTCAAAGTCAGGTTTGGTATTTAGTATTTCTTTTATTTGTTACTTCCAGCCAAGCTGTTCCTGAAGGGTATTTTACACATAAAACCCTCCAGAAAACCGACTTCTCCCCCCCTGGGATCTTAACTATGTGCTGGAAAAGCTCAGTCTGCCACCCTTTGAACCAGCTGGCAAGGCTGACTTGAAATTCTCCGCTTGGAAAACAGTACTGCTAATAGCTTTGATATCAGCCAAGAGGGTCTCAGAGCTCCAAGCCCTTATGGCTACCCACCCTTCCTAGTTTTCCATATGGACAGGGTGACCCTTGGGATTACTCCTTCTTTCACCCCCAAAGTGGTTAATGACCTTTCCCCTAAATCAGGCTATTCACCTGCCTACCTTCTTTCCAAGTCCTCGGAGACGGTGAGAGTCTCCTTCACTCCCTAGATGTACACAGCCAACTTCATTTCTTCTTGCATAAGACCAAGCCTATACGCAAATCAGACCAGCTGTTAGTTTCCTCACAGCTTTCCCCAGAGCCCTGGGGTGGAGGGAAACAGTTTCTTCTTGGATTGCTAGGGCCATCTCCTTTTGTTACTCACACCATGGAAAGACGCTAACAGGCAATGTCACAGCTCATTCCACAAGAGTCATGGCTTCCTCTGGAGCCTTCTTTAAAGGTCTAGATACTAACTCCATTCTGGAAGCAGCTACCTGGTCCTCTGTGCGCACTTTCAGACACGATAAGCTGGACCATTTATGAAGGACCAGAGCAGGATTTGCCAGGGCTGTCTTACATGGGTTCCTGGAATCCTCTTCCAGACCACCTCCCAGCAAGCAGCGAGCTTTTGTACTCGCCCACTAGTGAATACTTCAACATTGGAATAGAAGGACATAGGAAAGTTGTGTAAAATCTTACCATAGCCATAATGTCCTTCTCTTCCATGTTGCAGTATTCCTTCCCTCTCTCCATCCCCCGATGTTTTTCGTGTTTCACTGTTGCAGTCATCACATTTGGGTTATCTGCTTGCAGTAGCCCTCAGTCGGCCTGAAGTCTTGGGTCCTGCATCGGTTGCTGTCTCATCTTCCCTGACGTCAGGTAATCAGGGGTATAAAGCATGCAGCCGATGCATTACATCAGTCTTTCTTGCCGTGTGTGGCAGAAGCAGTTCGCAAATGCCGGTCGGCCGACTCCTGAAATTTTCGTTTTCGAGTTTCAGAACTGAAGTATTCAACTAAAGCTAAGTACCCCATTGGGGAAACCTTTTCTTGCTCTAAACCTATGTCATTAAAAGTCAATAATTGTATTTCTTGTGGAAAGCAAATACCTCATAAAGATTTTCATTTGTACTGTATTCCTTGCCTAGGCCCTGACCACAATGTACCTCGCTGTCAGTTCTGTGCCTTATTTAAACAACGAACTATTCGTTGTCTGTATATTTACTCTTCTAAATATTTTGGTACTCTGTTCATTTACCCAGATATGGCTTCGGTAAGCCACCCGACTACCGACATTCCGTAAAAACACAGATAAAGACAGAGACAGGCTGCCTAGGTCCAAAGCTGCCGATGACGCTTCTCCTAAGCTAGTCGCCAGTTCGCCGGTACTCAATGAGGCGCTTTCGCAGCCCCTGATGCCCGCTACTTCAGATTCGCAGGCCTCTACTGAGACTCATTCGGAGTCCGGTATGCCGCAAGATGCTTCAACTGTGGAACCTGCAGATGTCTGTACCTTGGATGGGTCTGGAGCCGCTGTGCAGGCACTGGCTTCTGAGGGTGTATTCAGGCCTACCGACCTGCATATTAAACAGACACCATCTTCTTCAAGACCTAAAACTCGATTCATGCCTAGAAAACCGATGGCCAGACCGCATGGTCATGCCTCGCTGCCTAAAAAACAAACAATAAGAATGGCTGGAGACCTTATTGCTTTAATCAGGGGAAGCCAGCCTTCCCCCTCTAAGAGACCTAGGACTGAATTTGCTTATGATTCTTCTGATCAGGATTCTGAAATTTCCCTTTCCTCTGATGACCAGGATTTACCCTTATCTACCTATGAGGATTCTGATGCAAAGGACTCTATTCCCTCTGCTTCCCCACCAGTGGATTTCTCTTTTGGTGAAACCTCGCATACTCTTAGGGAGCATTTTTGCTGGGAAAGCCAGGATTACTCTGATTCTAAAAAGAGGCTTAGGGATTTCTTACTCCTGCCCCAACACAGGCCTTTAGCTATCTCCCCTGTACTGGACATTGTTGATGATACCTTTTCGGTATCAAGTTTGGCCCCTGACTCCTTACCTCCTGCTCACAGAAAACCAGATAGATATTACAGGGTTCCTAACTATCAAGTTCCTCTGTAAAAATCCTACTGCGGATCCTGAGACCATTTCACAGGGACCCAGGGGTATTAAGGCTACTACTGCCAAAAATCCTACCTCCTCTGACAGAGATTCCAGGGCGCAGGATAGATGGGGTAAGAAGGTATACACTTCTGCAACCTTAGCCATTAGGACCTTAAACTGCCAGTTTCATATGTTAAAGTATCAGCAGCATATTATTGTATTGTTTAAACAGAAAATGATGTTGATTTGCAGTCTGGTTTTGATTCACTAGAGGCATCTTGCAGGTCTGCTGTCACTGGGTCTGTACTTAGAAGGCATGCTTGGCTTAAGGATCAGTCTTTGCTAGATCAAGTTAAAGCTAAATTGCTAGATGCTCCCTTAAACTAGGACCGCCTGTTCTGCAACAAAGCAGAAGAAGTACTTAAAAGATGGAGGAAAAAGCTAAATCTGTGCAAACTGTTAAAGATTTCCTGCAAGTACAGCCCTCAAGATTTAGTAGGCATTGGCCCTCTAAGAATTGGTTCTTTCCTGCCTCTTCCAGGCCTTCTCAGTCCAAACCCAGAACCAGCAGAATACCCAGGCTTCAGTCCCAAGGTACTCACAGGCCCAAGCAGTGGGGGAAGCCCACTTCCAAAGCAGGGAGTAGTAAGACTCTCCCCTGTGGTAAACTGTCTCAATGACTTAACTTTAAGCCTTCCAAGCCATGCTTATCTGACTGTTCCTGTAGGGGGAAAGCTTGCTCTGCAGGCAAAAAAAAAACTGGGAACTCATTACCCAGGGCAAATAGGTTTTAAATATAGCTTCCCAAGGATACAGATTCCACTTCCACACCTTACCCAACCCCAAACGGTTGGCCAGATCTAACCCCAAGTCAGTGGGCAGAGGCTTAAAAGCAAGTTCTCTCCCTAAGTATAAGGGCTATTCAAACTGTCCCAGAAGAGGAAAGGGGACAAGGTTTCTACTCAAGACTCTTCCTGGTGCCCAGAAAAGACAACTCCTGGCGTCCTATCCTGCATCTCTCTATCCTAAACCCTTTTTTGGTGATCCCAAAATTCAAGATGCTAATTCTTCACCATTTGCTTCCTATACTAGACAAGGATGCCTGGTTGGCAACACTGGATTTAAAGGAAGCCTACCTGCACATCCCAATCAGGGAATCTTGCAGAAGATACCAACGCTTCAAAGCAGGCTGCATGCACTATCAGTTCTCTGCACTGCCCTTTGGCTTATCTACTGCGCCCAGGGTATTCAAAAAGTGCCTAGCTCCAGTCATTGCATTTTGCAGACAAAGAAATGTTCAAATATATCCATACCTGGATGATTGTCTAATTCAGGCAGAAAGTCAGAACATATTTTTGAATCATCTGACGTTTGTACAAAAGGTGCTAACTTCTCTGGGATATACCATAAACGAAAAGAAATCACATCTTGTACCCTGCCAACAAATTGTATTCCTGGGAGCGAGCTTGAACACAACTTCTCAAATGGCTTTCCTCACGCCAGAGAAACAAGTGCATTTGACAGCTTACTTCAAGCTAATGGCCACAAAGACCATGCTGTCTGCAAGACAAATACAGCAAGCCTTGGGGTTCATGGCCTCCTGCATTCTCCTAATTCCATATGCAAGACTGCATATGAGGAAACTACAATGGTATCTAAAAAGCATATGGTGTCAACATTCTCAGGATCTCGAAGTAATGATTCCTATCATAACTTGCCTACAGTTAGAGTTCCTTTGGTGGGCAGACGCCTGACACCAAAACAAGGGACTGCCATTCACTCTACCCCCTGCCGCCCAAACCCTAACAGATGCATCAGGCTATGCATGGGGGGCTCACTTAGCAGGGAAGTGCATTCAGGGCAAATGGAACCCAAGTCAAATGCACCTGCATATCAATCAAAATAAATGTTAGCTGTACAGAATGCTCTGACAGCCTTCAAAGGACCACATTCTTCCAGGACAGTTAATGGTAAAGACGGGCAACACTACTGTTATGTGTTACATAAACAAGCAGGGGGGGACCCACTCATACCCTCTCTACAGACTTACCATGGGTCTGTGGAACACAGCACTTGAGCTACCAAGTGCGCTTACAGGCTCAGTTCCTGCCAGGAAAGCTAAGTATACTGGCAGACAAACTAAGCTGAAATCTCATGGACCCACATGAGTGGAAACTGGAACCAAAGACATTCAACATGTTGATAAACAAATGGGGGAGCCCAGATATAGACCTGTTTGCCTCCCCCCAGAAATACCAATTGGACATATTCTGCACAAGGACTCCCCACAAAAAAACTTGGAAAGTGGATGTCCTGTCCTTTACCTGGAAAAACCTATCTGTTTAGGTCTTTCCTCCTCTGCCTCTCCTCCCCAAGGTACTACTAAAGATCAAACAGGACAAACCAAAGACGATACTGATTGCACCAGACTGGCCACTCCAACACTGGTACCCCCTCTTGCGCATTGTGTCACTGCTGGCACCATGGCACCTGTCTCAGACCCCTACCCTGCTGCCCAGCAGGAGGGCCAGATTCTGCACCTTCAGCTTCAAACCCTGAACCTGGCAGCCTGGCCAATTACCTGATCTCTCTGTTACCATCCCTCAATAAACAAGTGTTGGATGTCATTCTGGAGGCAAGGAGGCCTAGTACTAGAAACTCTTATGCTGAAAAATGGAAAGATTCTGTTCCTGGAACCATACTCTGGGGATGGGCACAGCAGCGCTCAATTTACCTCATATTCTTCAATACTTAACCGAGATGCTTCACAAGGGCCTTTCCTTTTCCTCCATCAAAATTCACGCCTCAGCCATTTCAGCTTATTACAACACAGAACCACCCCTCTTCTCTCATCCACTGCTCAAGCAGTTCCTCAGAGGGGCCAAAAACTTAAGACCACCCAGGAGAACCCCAACTCCAGCCTGGGACCTTAACTTTGTATTGGAAAAGCTCCTTTTGAGCCAGCTGCAAGTGCAGAGTTGAAATTCCTTTCTTGGAAAACAGCCTTCCTTTTAGCCATTACTTCAGCAAGAAGGGTGTCTGAATTACAGGCCCTTATGGCAGTGGAGCCTTTCATCATCTTTCATGAGGACAGGGCATCCGTCAGGACCAATCTCTCTTTCATGCCCAAGGTAGTATCCAGTGTGGCTCTTAATCAGTCCATTCATTTGCCAACCTTCTTTACTAACCCACAGAACAAAGGGGAATGTATACTGCACTCCTTAGATGTGCACAGACAACTTAGATTTTACTTGGACAGGACTAAACCTCTCAGGAAATCTGAACAGCTGCTGGTGGCATTTGCTGCAGGGGCAGAGGGGAAGACCATTTCAAAGCAAACCATTTCTAAATGGATAGGCCATTGCATTCATTTCTGCTATAAGCACCATGCAAAACCTATCCCACAAGGGGATAAGACCACATTCAACCAGGGCTCCATCTACCTCTACATCCTTTCTCAGAAGTGTCCCTACCAGGAACATCCTAGAAGCTGCTACCTGGAGTTCTGTACATACTTTCACCAAGCATACTTTCAGCAAGCATTACCATTTGCCAGTTTTCTCTAAATCCAGAGCTGGCTTTGCCACTGCAGTCTTGAAGGGCCTTTTAGCTGGTCCTAATGTTGTCTAATTTCCTCCTCCCTTTCTTAATTTGGGAATCTACCCAAATGTGATAACTGCAACAGTGAAACACGAAGAACATAGTACAGTTGTGTACACTTACCATAAATGTAGATGTTCGAGTGTATTCACTGTTGCAGTCCTGGTTACCCTCCCTCCAGCCCCCTGACTTCTATTGGCTATGCCTCTATTCTTGCGTACTATGTTTAAAGCTTTTTGGTGTATTTGCTTTTTTGTTGGAGATGTAACCTTGTATATATAATTGCTTCCCATTATGGGGGCACCCGACATCTGGGGCAAGAAAAACTGATGTAATGGCGTCGGCTGCATGCTTTATACCCCCGACTACCTGACATCATGGAAGATGAGACAGTAACCAACGCAGGACCCAAGACTTTGATAATCAGGCCGACTGAGGGCTACTGCAAGCAGATAACCCAAATGTGATGACTGCAACAGTGAATACACTCAAACATCTACATTTATGGTAAGTGTACACAACTGTACTTTCTCCTTACACTTGCTCTCCTCGGCTCCTATACAGGCTATGCCATCAGGACTGGCTCCGTCTGGAGCTTCTGGTTCTGAGGACTGGTGTGTCATTTATGGCCCCTGTACCTGCCAACACGTCAGATGTCTGCACCATCAGGGACTGGAAAAGCTTTGGAAACCTGGCCGGACAAGCTGATGGGAAGAAGGGTGTCCCAAACAACCACCACCTCAGAACACAACACCTGCAACACATAGACCTCACAGTCAGAGTGTCAAACAGTCACAGCCCTTAAGGCCAAACACAATGCCAGACACACTAGTCATTGGTGACTCCATAGTCAGACACACTGACGTCCCGCTCACCAGACTGAGTAAGGAGAAGGTCACAGTAAGCTGCCTGTCTGGCGCTAGAATCCGCCACATAACGCAAGCACTCAGGTCTCTCAACAGCAGGTACAAATATGACTCAGTCATTGTCCACGCTGGTGTAAACGACCTGAGACGTACCTCCTTGGACTACATGAAAAGAGACATTGAGGAGCTCTCTGATTATGTAGCCCAGGCATGTATGACCCTGACCTTGAGCAGTATCCTACCTTCACCAAGAATGATGCCACAATACAGAGATAAGATGATCAGCTTTAACAATTGGCTTAAACTCTGGTGTCATTCAAAGGGGATCCAATGTCTGTCTGCCTGGGATGACATGCTGGACAAGCCACGCTGCTCAAGGGACGGCTTGCACCTGTCACCCTGGGATTCGGATATTGGCAAAGGCTCTTGCCACCCCCATAGTGCCTTTTTAGGCAAGGCTCAAATTCTAAACCTACCACCCTAGAACACAAAAAGGAAAAAACTAAGGGTAATGCTGCTCAATGCCAGAAGTCTAAATCTCAAAATGCACGCACTCGAGGCCCTTCTCAGTATGGAGAACATCGATGTCTGTGCAGTGACAGAAACCTGGTTCAAGGCTCCTGAGAGCACCCCAGCACTATCAGGTTTTACCTCTTATCATGCGTTCCGGCCCCAAAATCCGGACAATACCAAGAAAGGAGGGTATCCATATTCATCAAAGACACCCACACCTCAAGACTGGTGGCAACGCACAATGCATCGGAGACCATCCAGGTGCAATTAACCATAGGCAAGACTGCTCTGCAAATTGTAGCATGTTACAGGCCACCCTCACAAACTCAGGAACCTCACATGGCCTTCCTGAAAACACTAGAGGGATAAATGTATCACCAAACACCATCATACTAGGTGACTTCAATTACCCTAATATAGACTGGGAACACTACTCAAGCCCAAACACCCTAGCCCAAAAGTTCCTGGAATTCATAAACTCAAATGCCATGGAACAACTAGTCACCATCCCCACAAGAGGAGAAAACATACTTGATCTCATCATCACGAACATGGGAGCACAATGTTCAACACCGGAAGTATACCCCTCACTGGTGAGATCAGATCACAAACTAATCTTGCTGGAGGTCCTCATCCCACCCCCACCTGAAATAAAAAAGACCACAGTAAAGAACTTCTCGAAAGCCGACTTCACACTTCTAAAGACTAGTGTTGTCTCCTTTAAGGCCCCCGAGCCGACGGAAAACAGTACTCAAGCCGCTGAATCACTTACAAATGCCTTCTACCAGCACCTGCAGGACTGCATGGATAAGGCAATCCCAAGCAAAACAAAGACTCTTTGTACCAAAGGCAAGCGTCCACTCTGGTGGACCCCAGCCATAAACAAACTCTACAACAAAAGGAGGAAGCTACTACAAGATAGAGCAAAATCCTTAAAAGGTAAGACACCCTTGATCACTATAAGTAAAAAACTAAGAGCTCTCATAAAATCATCCAAAGCAAATTTTGAGAGAAAAATAGCTAAAGACTTAAAAGACAATCATAAGGCCTTCTTTAGCTATGTTAGAAACCTGGGAGGAAACTCCCAGATATGCTCAGAACTAGTTCAAAATGATGTGAAGATTACTGATCCTACAGACATTGCCAACATACTGGCTGACAGGTTCAGTGCAAACTCCCCTCCCCAAAGGAGAGATATCTATACCAAGCGATTGCAGCCCCCAAACATCTCCAACGCCCAAGTGAGAACTGCTCTCTCCAAAGCAAAAACACAGCATCCATGGGACCTGATGGTGTCCCCGGCTGTGTGCTCCACGAACTCAATGAGGAATTAAACCCACAGCTAGGACAGCTGTTTAATCATAGTCTTACCTCTGGTTACGTCCAGGAGTGGCGCACTGCAACTGTGGTCCCACTTCACAAAGGCGGTGCCTCCACCGACCCTGGAAATTACCGGCCCATTAGCTTGACAAGCCTTATCTGCAAAGCCATGGAGAGGATCATAATGGACCTCATAAATAAAGACATAGGGAATTTGCAGACTTTGGATCCATCCCAGTTTGGCTTTGTCAAAGGCAGATCATGCCTTCTAAACTTGGTTGACTTTTTGAAACAGACACCAAAGCCATTGATGCAGGAAAGGCAGTCCATACAGCCTACCTCGATCTGGCGAAGGCCTTTGATACAATACCCCACTCGGGTATCATTGAAAAACTCATCAGCTTAAATGTTAACCCATACATCACAAGATGGGTTGCAAACTGGCTGAGTGACAGAACCCACAGGGTCAGAGTTGCTGGCGCCATGTCAGACTCAAAGCCTGTCACAAGTGGTGTACCACAGGGCTCAGTCCTGGGCCCACTCTTGTTTGGCATCTACTTTTCAGTACAAGCAAACACAGGAGGGTTATGGCTGACAAAGTTTGCAGATGACTGCAAACTGGGCCATAGTAGAAAACACATCTGACACAGATATCCTTCAGAAGGGTCTCACAGAAGCGGATAACTGGTGCCAGAGCCATGGCCTAAAGTTAAATGCCAAAAATGCATAGTCATACCCTTCGGGAAAAACAAGGTTACCCCTAGCTACCAAATAGGTGGCAATCCACTGAGTACAGAAGAAGTTATCAGGGACCTGGGGACCCAGGTTGATAGTAGTCTGTCATTCGACACCCATGTAGCTAAAGTAGTTAGGAAGACCTTCTACATTGCCCACCTTATCATGAAGGGATTCTCATCTAGATCAAGGGAGGTCATAGTCTCCCTATACTCATCACTCATCAGACCAATGATTGAGTACAATGCCCCATTCGAATGTATCTGACCCGACACTTGCAGCAGCTGGAGAGGCCACAAAAGTTCCTCACCAAAAGGATAAAGGGTCTCAAACATCTGTCCTATGCTGCCCGACTGAAAGAACTCCAGCTCTATTCAGTAAACACCGCTTGCTCAGAGGTGACCTTTGCCTAACATACAAGGCCATGTCAAACCCAGATTTGATGAATATGCTTCACCTCAAAAAATCTAGATCCGTCAGAGCCACAAGGCCGGGAGACTTAAACCTCGACACGGCTATTAATAGGACGTGCTGGAGGGATAGATTCATCACCCAAAGACTCCCTATGCTGTGGAATAAAATCCCGGTATATGTGAGGCAGAGCACCTCGCTGGCCTTGTTCAAGAGAAATCTTGACCAATGGATGGGAGATCGCAGATATACCCCAGGGATTACCTCAGTGTCACTGCTCAACAGAGGCACAGCAAAATAATGGGTATAGTTCCCCATACTAAAGGGGTGGCGTAAGCCACAAAACTATGGGCTAGGCTTGTAAATGCCCTCGGGCAGATAGCCTAGTATGAACCTATGAACCTATGAACTAGTGAATACTGCAACATGGAAGAGAAGGATATCTATGGTTATGGTAAGATTTTACACAACTTTCCTTTCCTGCATCTGCAAGAGAGCTGCAGCTAGAAGGAAGGAAGGAAAGAATAGTTACAATAACAGTGGAGTTTTGGATTCATTAATTGCACCTTGTGGTGGTGGGCAAAAGCGCACAGACAGTGACACTTTTGATGTCCTCCTGTATCACTACTGCAGTATTCTTCACCTCAGTGATCTCCTGCCAAGTATAGCCCAACATCTGGCCAGTATGCCAAAACCTTTTAAAATCTAACCACAATAAGTCGCAATATGCTCCCCATACAGGATGTAGGGCATAAAGTTGACATACAAATGCAGTTTCCAGAACTTCTTTGCAGCAATTCTGAATGCCATCATTGCTTGTCAGGCTAATTGCTTAGCCATCATTTAAGTTTCCAATTTGGAGTCTTTTTTTCTTTTTACTGTTGGTCTTGTTTTCCTTTGATTACCAGGAGTTCGTGTCCTCCAAGAGGGGAAAATGCCAGTGTGGGAGGCAGATTCCTCATAAGGATAATCATGAGCAGTGCTTTCCGTGACCATACTTCCTGCAGTATTTATAAGTTGTTTGTGCCCAAGACACTTAAAAGCTGGATGTCCTCCCTGCCCCTCTATCTTGGGAATTGGAGGCTTAAACCGTTAGCCCAGGGTAGCATGGCAGAATTTATTAACCCCAGGGTACTTCTGTTGAGCAAGAAGGCCAAGAAATCTTGGCTGAATTCTTTGGCTGTCCAGCCTGCAGTAGATGTGTCTGTAGAAAGAGGTGATAGCTCTGTAGACAGCCCAGTGTTGACTCCAGATTCTTCTGCTGCAACCTCAGTGGAGGTCAGCATAGATTCTTCATGTCATGTAACGCTTTGCTACCATTTGCTCTGGACGTCAAGGGTGTAGTCCCAGTTGATTGTCTGAGGGCGCTAGAGGGATTCTGCAGATTCTGGTCAGGGAAGAGGTTCTGAGTACTCTTAATTGAATCCCGTCAGAATTCAGGCATCCTTTGTTTGTTAGGGCTGACGTCCCTACCAAGAAAAAACAGATTAAACATTCTTCTGTACTTTATAAGGACCCTCAAAGGGAATGGCGGGTGTTTTTTGAGGGCCTGTTAAATGCTTTAATGGCCCTGAAACCTCTCCAAGGGGTTTTTGTCCCTACTCCCCCTTGGACTTCTTTCAGAGGGCCTAGGGAACCTGATTCCTTGGATGAGGGTTCATAGTTTGATGAAGGTTTGCTGTTTTACTCTGCCCAGCTGCCTTCTGCTTTGGCTTGTAGCCGTGATGAGGTGTCCTTTAGCCGTGAGTCTACTTTGTAGGAGTATTTTGGGGACACAGTAACCAGAGTGATGACATTTTTTTAAGTGCAATTCTTCTCAAGTGTCTGATATCCAGCCGAAGTAGCATGGGTTGTTTCAGGTGGACACTCCAAAACCTTTTGCAGTACCTCTTGTTTTGGCTGCTGTGTTAGACACCTTTATAGCTGCCTCAAGGTTACTGATTCTCAGCCCCCTACTCCAAAGAAAGTTGAAAGTCTTATGCTTCATCTATTTTGGGTTCTACCCCTTTGGTGTCTTGCCACTCTATTAAGTGCAGCTATGATGCTACTGATGCCTCTTCCAGAGCTGCTCCTTTAGGTCTGTCATAAGGCATTACTCTTGGCTTTATCTGCAGTCATTACATAGAGACACTAAGGCCAAGTTGCTGGATGCTCCTTTGGATAATACAAATCTGTTTGGGGCTGCTGCTCCTGCTATGTTGTCTCTTCAAGAAAAATGTAAAGCTTTGTAGGACCTTAAACACATTTTGTGTCCCATATCCCTGAGTTCTAGAGGAGCTATCCTACTAGGTCTGTGTTTGGATCACAGACAGCCTCTTCAGGCCACTAAAGGCAGGAAGAGTAGTAGGCAAGCTCTTCCAGCAAAGTCTTCTCAGGCTGCTGTTGCTCAGTAGCCTTCTTTTACTGACAAGCCTTGTATGTCTAAATGGAAATGAATGCTCAAAGCCAGGACCCTTATTCAGTGGAAGTCCCTCTGGTTCTCTCCTGTTTGTGATTTGCTCCTGTCTGGCTTGGCCTGTTCTTCTGTAAAGACCCATTTGTCAGCTATTTCTGCCTGTCTGCCCTGTAATCCTCCTTTGGCTTCTGGTTTTGAGGTGAAACCGTTCCTTAAAGGTGTCCTGTATCTTAGGCCCACTAAGGAAACCTGTTCCTCCTCATTGGGATCTTAATTTTGCTCTGGAAAAATTGACCCCGGCTCCATTTCAGCTTGCAGTTTTAGCTTCTCTTCAACACTGTACCTGGAAGACTGTGTCTTATTTCTTGCTCTTTCTTCTGCTCATAGGGTTTCTGAGCTTCACGCCCTTATGGTCATTCCTCCGTTTATGGTTATTCACAGTGACAGGCTGTTTCGTACTAATCCTCCTTTTCTGCCCAAGGTTGTTAATGAATTATCCTTGAATCAAGTAGTGCTGCTCCCTTCCTTTTTTCCTTCTCAGTGTGCTAGTGAGAGGGTCCTGCATACCTTGGATTTGCAGAGACAGCTCTGATATTATTTGGTTAAAGCTAAGTTGTTTGTAAGTCTGACCAGATTGTTTCTTTCCATCCCAGGACATTGGGTTTGTCTATTTCTAAGCAAACCATTGCCTGCAAGATATCCAAGGCCATTTCCTTTTGTTCTTTTTATAGCAAGTGTCTGTCTACTTCCATTAGAGCTTATTCTACTAAGGCTGTTGCTCTTCTGGTGCCTTCTTTAAGGGTTTGGACACCAGTTCCATCCTTGAAGGTGGTACTTGGTCTTCACTGCATAATTTTACTAAGCATTATAAACTGGATTTTGTTTCTAGGGCCATCCTGCATGGGTTTTGTTGAGGGATCTTCTCAGCTTGTCACCCTCCACTCTTTTTTTTTTTTTTTTTTTTCCCTTTTGTACTCTCCCTAAGGTGAAGAATACTGCAACATTGATACAGAAGAACACAGTACAGTTGTGTAAAATCTTACCATAACAGTAGATGTCCTTCTCTTCACTTGTGCAGTATTCGGTCCCTCCCTCCATCCCCCTTTTTCTTTTGGACTTTGATTCGGTTACCTTCCTGGCCAAGGGTCCCCTTTTTCCATCTGCATTTTCTCCTCCTGGATGTGCGTGGCCTCCTTTGTCCTATGGCAGTTGTCTTCTGAGCCAGTTCAGTTCTGGGTAACCGCATCCATAAGCCACCTTTATGCTCTATATTATGTATGAGGAGCATATGTGTGACATATGATGCATACAAGATCTAAAGGCTCTGGTATACTGGCTGGATGTTGGGCTATCCTTGGCAAGAGATCCCTAAGGTGAAGAATACTGCAGCAGTGAAGAGAAGGACATCTGCTGTTGCAGTACGATTTTACACAGCTGTACTTTTTCAGTCTTTGAATTTGGAGCTACTTGATGCTCATTGCAAGTGGTATTGCTAAATAAAAGTGTTTGTAATGTATAGGAGTTATGCCACAGACGTCAGATTATCTGACCTGACTTCCCATGTATGGTGAAAGGGCAGAGATGGACACCTGTGGCATCTTTAGTTATTTTTCACTTTTCTGCTCAAATGGGACTCTGTCCATTGTTTCATTCAAATGACTTCGAGTTGCAGTAAGTGTTCAGCTTGTGAAATGTTCTACTGCTGTTGTAGAGCTTTGCTGCAGTATTAGTTATTGAGATATTTCTTGATGGTAAATTTGTCAGTCTTTCCAAAACTGGCGATAGCCTTGGGAAAAGTCCGGAACAGCTGTGCATTTGGCTGACAAAATACCAGTGGAGGTTTTTCGTATTCGTGTTTATTCGGTTTTGGTGGGGAGCGTAAATGATTTTGAGTGTAGGTATTTGCTTCAGAGGTGCATACTGCATTTACCTACTTCAAGTACTTCTGACTTTATTCTTTAGGACTAGATGTGATCGGCCTGTTTCTAGGAGAGACTTGCTTTTTGAAAGTGCAGGCAGCATAAAATGGCTAAGAAGTTAGCCACAGAAGGTTCTGTAGACAAAATGTGTAAGGTCTTTGTGACCTTGTCAGTCCTGTGAAGACCTTGAGTTTCAGCCCCAGGGGAGGTATGGACTAGGCAGCCCTTTACTTTGGTGCGTCTTTTTGTTGGCATCTCCAACTGCCACTTCCCATTCTTAGTTGTCTGAGACCTGCTAGGCTTCCGTGGAACTAGGTTCTGCATTAGAATTCTACTTCTATTTCCAGATATCTACAGATGGTCAGCTTTTGGTGCTTGCTTCCAAGGGATCACACTCCATCCGTGGACATTAATATAGTTTTTGTTCAGAATCCTGTTGACCCAGGTAAAGAGATGACTCTCTAATTTGTAAGAAAGAAGCCAAGGCTGATTGAGCCCCACCCCCACCCCCAACTGCCAGTAGGGAGCCGGAGGCCTGCAGCTTGGACTTCATGTCATCAGTGTCTATATTTGGCCCTTCTATTTTTGATTGTTGGTATTTTTCTTACCAAAGAATGTGTGGGGGGATGCGAAGAGGAGGCCTATTCCCTACATGTCTGCTTGATGCGCTGTCTACAAATGGTATGCCACCTTTTCCTAAAAGATAAGATCCATCTCTCAACCTATCCTTTGACTTGGACAATGATACCAGTGACCGAATCTGTACCTTCAGGCACCCCCACCCCTGGAAGTAGTCACATTAATATTGTACGACCATTTTAAATGACTGAATTCTGACTCCCATAATGGTATTAAAATCTCTTTGGTTCTGTGGAACCTAAACCCACACTAGACTAAAAACCACTGGGACCTTATTACAATTAACCATGCATCCCAAATCTCTGACAAGTTCTGGTACCCATGATAAGTGTAAGCATGGGAGTGGGAGATGAAATGTTTACTAGCAGGGGCCTGGGCGATGAACCATTTACAGGCTGCCTGTGTCCATTAGAAATGTAGGTGCCAAAACAGGGACGAATTTCCTATTTTCCAGCCAGTTGTCCAAGTTACCCTTTAAGTTAGGAAGGAGGTCTACTTTACATGGATGGGGGAGCCTGTTCAGAAAAGGGGTAATCTGTGGGAGACACACCTGTCTTTTCAGGTGATACTGTTTATATCACAAGCAAAGTTTAATCTTTAGAATGGGTAGTTCTTGTGCTGTGTTTTGTGGATATGCAGCAGTTCCATCATGGCGAGGTCCAACAATGCATTGTATGCCAGGCATGGATAGCCCCTCTGTGGCCTGTTGGTAACAGAATACAGGGGTAGGGTTTTGAGACTGTCTGCACAGGATGTGTTCCTCACTTAAAGAAAAAAAAAAAACAGGGTACAAGTAATCTCTGTTGATGTTCCATTTGTTGTATATGTGCAGTTAAGTATATACCAAAGGAGGCGTTGTACTCAATGATGGATCTGAATGCAAATACAGTTGAGCAGTGACCTCCTCGGATCTCGATACCATACTTTTGTTTATAGCTTGGAGAACATAAAATGATTTCCTCACTACTGTAGATACATGATGGTCAAAGGCTTGATTTTACTGTCTGCGTCTCCAAGTCCCTCATTATTGGGGTGACTCATAGGGGCTGTGTTGGCAGTATGATAGTTAGCAGAGGTGGATGACTTTTATGCATTTTTTTGGCATTTAGTTTTAGTCCATGTCTGTGACATAAGTTATTTGTCAGTGTTAGCCCATCCTGGAGAGCATTAGCGTTGATGGGGGGGGGGGGGGTTGTAACTGCTCCTAATTTACAATCGCTTGCAAATTTTGTCCGTTAGAGGCCCTTGACTTTGGTCTTAACTTCATGGAAGTAGATGCCAAAAAGGAACGGTCCCAGAAACCATCCCTGAGGGATTCCACTAGTGGCTGGCCTGTTTGTAGAGGTGAACTTTCCAATTCTGACTTCCTGAGTCCTGTTTGTGAGCCAGCTCGCCATCCACTGAGTGATATAAAGGTTTATACCTAACCTCTTGAGTTTGTCAACAATACCAAAATGGGATATTATATCAGATGCCTTGGACAAGTCATGGTAGGCAGTGTGAACTGTTTGGCCCTCGTCTATTGCTTTGGTGAACTTCTCAAAGTAGTCCAGGTTGAGTAGGCATGACCTGCTCTTGACTAAACAAGACTTGGTTGGGTCCAGTGTCTAGAGGTTTCCTGTGTCATTATTGGTCATTTCCATAGTAAATAAAAATAAAAAAAAATATTTCCATGGCTTTGCATATGAGACTATTGAGAAATGCGGGTGTGCAGATGGCCTTTTTTTGTTCAGAGGAATGACTGTTGCTGTTCTCCATTCATGAAGCAAGAAGACTTTTTCATGTAGTTTAGAAGGCAGCCTGTAATATTGGCTGGGCCCATCGATGCAGTGTTCTTGGCTTTAGAGAGAGAGCATTGAGGGTCTCTTCCCTTGTGTTTGTGTGGGGGGGGGGGGGTTTGCATTTGATGGTATTTCCTGAGGGGAGGCTGAGTAGGGAGAGAGGGGGGTAAAGTTAGAGATGAATTTATCTGCCATTAGGTTTGCTATATATTCTGGATCAGTATCGGTAGCTGCATTTAAAATGAGCTGTGCACACAATTGTGTATTGCCTTTGAGGTTGTGAACATAGCTAAGGAATGCCTTGTGGTTGTTCTTGGCCTGGGAGGCTAACTTTATCTCAGATTTGGCTTTGGTAGACTTTTATTTGTCATCTGAGTTTTGTTTAGTTTGACAAGAGTACTTTTATCCTGCTGGGTGCTGCACTTGCTAATTTTCACCATGATTTTCTTCCTTCTGTGATACAGCCTATTGATGTGATTCCACCAGAGATGCTTGTTTTTTGAGATGGTTCTGTACTTTTTCCTGGTGACTATGGGCTGCCTCTCTGTGCTATTAACATGCTTGTACAGGGTTTCTGTGAACTGTTTCATGTGGACTATGTTTTCAGGGTTTATGGGAGGCTTGAAATTTTGCCAGGTTATCATTAATAGAAAGTAAGACTTGGTGTAGTCCCTGAAGATTCCAGGGTTAGTTGGAGTTCTAGGTTTTATTTTTACTTCAAAGGAGACAGCTTTGTGGTCTGACCTTTCCAGAGAGGATACTACATTACACTGTTAGTGATGACCAGATCCAGTATGTTTGCGCCCCTTGTTGGCATATTGACAGTTGGGTCCAGAGAGTTTGTGTTTACAAATAGAGGAATCTCTGTACCTGCACATTTTGTGTCATATATGGTTCTCAGTTAATAGTGGGGTAATTAAAATCACCCATGAAAATGGTATTGGGTTAGGTAGTGAGTATTACCAGTAAGCTTAAATGTGTTATAGGTCATAGAGGGGGATCTATAGCTTGCAAAGCTTTAGTATGGTGTTTTGCCTATGGTGAGTTGAACATGGAGAAGCTCAAGTACATCGTCTTGTTTGACCAGCCTTGAGGTATATTTATGTATGATTTAAATTGAAACACCCTCCACCTTTAGTTTCTACCTGTTTAGTAGCTGGTCTAAATGTGTGGAAGGCGTTATAGCCTTGCACTGCTGGGGTGCTCTCTGTGGCCTTAAATCATGTCTCGGCACAGACATTGGCATTCTGTAGGGTGAGGAGAGCTTGTAGGGAGTGGAGTTTCTTGATTAAACTCCTTGCACTGAGCAGTACCACCTTTAGGTTTTCTTGGTTTTGATTTGCTGTTTCAGAAGTATTTTCAGTTTGGCATTGCCTAAAAAAGGCACTATGGAGGGAATACAGTATTTTAACTAATATTCAAAAGCCTGGAGGAGAGAAGTACAGGCTATCCCTGCCAAAGCAGCATTGTCTGACCATCTCCTTTCATGCTGACAATTATTGCACCCCCTTAGAATGACACCAGAAACTAAGCCAGTTGTTAGTCAGTCATCTATTCATATTGTAGCATCATCATTTGAGAAAGTACAGTGCTGCTCAGTGCTAGGCTCATACCAGCTTGGAACATATCTTCTGAGAGCTCTAATGATGTCTTCATCATACAGATTAGGGAGATATGTCTGAGATCATTTACAACTACGTGGACTATGACGAGTCATACTGGTACTTGTGGTACATTGACCTGAGTGCGTGTGTAGTGTGGTAGATCCTGGCCTGTGGTAAGCAACTGACCTTGACTTTCTTCTTACTCAGCCTGGTGAGAAGGACATCAGTGTTTCTCACAATGGAGTCTCCAATGACTAGAATGTTTGACTAAGTGGTGGCTTGTGTTATGACTTAGAAGTAGAGGCTCCATGAGATGTGTCTGTATGTGTTGATGTAGGTGTGTGGCCATGACACAAATTTTTCATGAATTTGAAGACACCTTTGCGAACACTTCTTTGGAACCTGATTCTTAGTCACTGGCATTTGCAGGATGGAAGTTAAATTTAATTACATATTACAAGAACCCTAGCTATCCTTGTGTTTGGTCCACTGTATAAAGCCAGATGTTCCAAAGTAGCAGGAGCTTGCACACTGCCCATTAGGAAAGAGAGGTGGTCCTTGATAGAACTGGAAAACGGTCTGCATGTCTGGTACTATTGATTGTAAGGACAGTTAAATGCCAGGCCCATATGGTGTAGTACCAAGTGGGCATTGTTAAACAGATGGAGGACGTGTAAGGAAGTGGCAGATGCATTCTGAAAGCAGAGACTCTTCAGGTTGTCTTAGATTACACTGAATGTAAGCCAGCATATTCTCAAATGTGCTTAGGTCACTGTAGAGGACTCAGAGGGCAAATAAAGTCTAGCAAAGCCACATTTGATGGAAGTTTGGTCTCCCAGACCAAGGACAACCACAAAGCATTCTTCAGCTATGTCCGCAACCACAAAGGACGCAATTGTGTGCAGAGCTCATTGTAAATGGAGCCACCCATACTGAGCCAGAAGATCTAGCAAATCCCCCTGGTTGATAAATGCAGATCCAACTTTACCCCTCTCTCCCCCCCTCAACCTTCTGTCAGGAAATACCATCAAATATAACTCCCCCTGCTATCACTAGAACAGGTCCTTAATGCTCTTTTAAAGACCAAGAACACAGCATCAATGGGCCCAGACAATATACCAGGATGCCTTCTAAATAGCATGAAACATGACCTATCAGGGCCTGTGGAATTGCCATTTAGCTGTAGTCTCCAAACAGGCTTCATGCCTCATGAATGGAGAATGGCAACAGTCATCCATCTGCACAAAGGTGGGCCAGTTTGCAGACCCCGGAAACTACAGACCCATAAGTCTCACTAGTCTTGTATGTAAAGCCATGGAAAGAATTGTCATGGAGATGATCAATAGAAATATAGTAAACCTCCATACACTGGACCCAGCCTAGTTTGGTTTTGTCAAGGGTAGATCATGCCTACTCAACTTTGTGGACTTCTTTGAGAAGATAACCAAAGCAATGGATGAGGGAAAAATGGTTCACAATGCCTACCTTGACCTGACCAAGGCATTTGACACAGTACCCCACTTGGGCATTGTTGAGTAACTTGAGATTAGGTACAAATCCACATGTCACCTCGTGGATAGCCAACTGGCTTAC
The DNA here is from genome assembly GCF_019279795.1 of Protopterus annectens. Classification (NCBI taxonomy): domain Eukaryota; kingdom Metazoa; phylum Chordata; order Ceratodontiformes; family Protopteridae; genus Protopterus; species Protopterus annectens. The sequence continues at coordinate 468,735,120 of NC_056725.1, forward strand.
TGACAGGACCCAGGAAGTTAGAATTGGGGAGTCCACCTCTACAAAGAGGCCAGTCAGGAGTGGAGCCCCTCAGGGATCAATCCTTTGACCATTCCTTTTTGGCATTTACTTATCAGAAGTCAAGGCCAATATCAGTGGTCTCCGATTGACTAAATGTGCAGATGATTACAAATTAGGAGCTGTCATTGAATCCCCGACTGACACAAATGTTCTCCAGGAAGGGCTGACACAGACAAACTGGTGTCAGAGCCATGGACTAAAACTAAATGCCAAGAAATGCATAATAGTATCCTTTGGGAAGTCATCAATCCCTGGTAACTATCATATTCACAACATACCCCTTAGAGTTGACTCAGTAGTCAAGGACTTGGAGACACACGTGGATAGTAATCTAGCTTTGACCATCACATGTCTACAGTAGTGAGAAAATCATTCTGTGTTGCACAACATCCAAGTCCAAAGAAGTCATTATTCCACTGTTCCACAGTATTTGACATTCATCAGACCTGTCATTGAGTACAATTCCCCCCTTTGGTGCTTACCTAACCAGGCATATCCAACAATTGTAACGTCCACAGAGGTTTCTCACTAAAAGAATACAGGGCTTAAGTAAAATGTCCTGTGCAGACTGCCTCAAGGCCCTATCCCTGTATTCTGTCTCCTACAGGCTTTTGAAAGGAGATCTATGCCTGTCATACAGGGCATTGTCAGACCCCACTCTGATGGACCTCCTGCATGTCCACAAAACAAACAGCACCAGAATTACCCATTCTAAAGACTTAAACCTTGCCTGTGATATAAACAGGCCCTGCTGAAGAGACAGGTATGTATCCCAGAGACTACTACGTCTATGGAATAGGCTCTCCATCTATGTGAAGCAGAGTTCCTCCCTAACCCAATTCAAGTACAACTTGGACAATTGGATGGGGAACCAGAAATTCATCCCTGATTTGCCACCCATGTCTCTAATAGACACAGGCAAACCTGTAAAAGGTTCATCTCCCAGGCCCCAGCTTACAATTATCAAGGGTATCAGAACTTGTCAGAGATTTGAGATGCATGGCTAGATTTAAAAAGGCCATTGTGGTCATTAGCCTAGTAAATACCTATGAACCTATAATAAGGATTTCTGTAAATGAACAGGGAAACTATTTCTTTCTTTTCAAGGATTTTTCTAGTACTCTGAAGACCCACTCTAATTCTGCCAGGTTGAGAATGTTTTAGATGGCAAAAAAAAAAAAAAGTTGGTGATGACTCTTCAATCTTTCCTTTGCATTTGCCATATTCCCTCATAACCCTGAATATAAAGGATGCCTCTTTAAAAATCTATATCTGTAGGGAGCACAGTAAATTCCATAGATTTGTGCTAGATGCACAGCAGTTTTGTGTTAGTCCTTGCTGTTCACTACTCCCAGGTGTACACAAAATGGTTTGTTCCAGTGTTTGCATACCTCAGTGCCAAGAATATCCATGTGTACCTGTAGCTAGGTTATGGCCTGCTACAGACCATGTACCAGGAAGAACTGACCAGTTTCCTGGATCATACCATGAAGTGTCTAATCATCTTAGGGATATCCCAAATAACCAGAATTCCGCTGTTTAGGCTCTCTTCCACAAGAAGAGATATCTTTGATACCCATTTCTCTCGAACTGTCAGGGAGGAGTATACATCAGCAAGCTACATTCTAAATGGTCTATGGTACATGCCTACCTTTGTTTTCATGGTTAAACTGACCTGGCTGTATATGCTGCAAATCTGGTATGCCTTGTGAAATTTTGGTACCACTTTGGAAAAAGTGGTTCCACTCATTACTAACATCCTCAGGAAATTAATAAGATTGGTGTCTGAAGTGGTAGCCATCCTTGAGATGCCATTTGTAGATCCAAAGATTTTCTAGACCTAACCATCAGGAGCATCTGAGTTAGCTTGGAGAGAGCATATGGTATCTCACTTTTTAATTTCTCCAAATGTTTTAGGTTACTAATACCATGATTGGAATGGACCCCATTCCTAAGTCAAAGTATGGTTGAAGTTCATGAAATTAGTATTGTTTCAGTCTTTGATGTCAGCCAAAAGTGCTTATCGCAGCACCCACAATGTGCCCAGTAATGACTCTTCCTGCAATTCGTACTGAGTTACATGTATTAGTAACATATCTAAGTACAGTTGTAGATTCTGTAAGACTCATTGCTTCTGCTACTATTGGAACTCTCTGGGTGTCTTTCTTCCACATTGCTCTCATTTCTGCCTGCAAATCTTAATATTGTAGGACTTGTGTCTCTCTGTATGCAACACACTATAGTCACTGGGTGTAGCGATTTCAATGCCTAATGCTACTTTGTCTTCTTTTCATGGACCACTATGTCTGGTTCTCGCATCTGTCTTTTGAACTGTTGGTAATGGGTGATCCCATGTGATGTAGACTTCATATTTTTCTGTGAGGCTTTGTGGCTGATGTTTCCAGTGTTTTTCAGCCATTTCAATTCCCTGTTTGCACAATCCCCAGTGCAACAGTCTTGCCACATTATTATGCCTTTCAGTACACTCCTGCAATTAGTATATCACAACCAACAACAAGGTGTGCAACTGTTTCCAATTCTGTTTTACGAAACCTACATTTGTCTGTTTTTCCCACATGTTCAGCAGACTTTGTAAACCAGTGTATACATAGCCCATTATCTTCGACTGCCAGTATTAACATTTCATCTTTTGGTTTAAATATGCCTCTCCTTAACCATTCCTGTGTTTGATCCTGATCAACATGAGGTTCTTCCAGAAGTTTTCTATACTTGCAACTATATTTATGCATTTTTCACATTTCTTGCCTTCTCATCTGATCCTTCACCTTATGCATTCTCATCTGATCCTTCATCTTATATTCTTTCTTTTGTTTTTTAGCACATTTAGTTGCTGCCTCATTTTTATCTACTTCTGGTTTAATTTCCATTCCTGCTTGACACTGATATGCTTCTGCTAGACTAAGCAGGCAAGTCATCTTAGATTTATTCTCACGTTTCGAAACTTTCACTACAAGTGGGTCTTGATGTCAGCATATTTGTGCAGTCCCACGATTGCGGATGTACACAGGATTCAATTTCAAGGAGGCACATACCTCCTCCAGAACAGGGAAGATAGTCTTGGTATGCACTGATTTGTATAAATCATTTGGTGAACATGAAGCACCCTTGTTTTCCTATCTAGTCTATCAAACACATTTTGGAGCCAGTCAGTCACTCCTAAACTATAAGTTAGGACAGGAAGAGCAAATTGGTTTATTGTTTGAATTTTGTTCCTAGATGTCAACACTGTTTTCAGAATTAATGTAAGTCTTTTAAAATATCCCTTACTAGGTTTTATTTGCCTTTGTTCATGTTTTATTGTTGATACTTCATCAATTCCAAATATTTATACACTCCTCCTGCTCAAGTTCTTTTATATCACATTCTTGTCCTAAACTAAACTGATGTATTCTTGGTGTTGCAGTTTTCCTGCTTTAAAGGTTGCTTTGGCACATTTATCAAGACCAAATTACATTCTTATATCATCTGAAAATGTTTTGACAACTTGCAGTTGTGCTTTCAGTTCCTCCTCTGATGAGTTATACAATTTTAAATCATTGACAAAGATAAGATGTGATGTCTTTACACTTTGTTGTTTTCTAGGTGCCAGGTTATAGCCATGGCCTAATCTGTTAAGTAGACGTCTTAAAGGCTTAGAGTCACCCTGGACTATCTTCCTTTGAATTTTTATCCCTAAAATAATTTGTCTTTTATCATGGCGTTATTTGCAGAGTGGTTTGCCACTGTTTCATGGTTGCTGTGATGTAGTCGATCAGTGTAGGGTATATCTTATACATTAAGCACTCTCTTATCTGTAAATGTGGGATGCTTTCGATGGTTTACCTTCATATAGTCGATCACACGATTGACCGGCCACTTAAGTGAACTGTTTCCACGAAATGTTCCAAATATCGAAATAATGTCTAATTCGACATTTCTGGCCTCGCCATACTTCCACACCAGTGCTACCATTGGTCAAAAAGGGGGCGAGGTTTTACCGTTTGGTTAAGTGGAATTCTACTTCGGAGACGTTCGCACTTCGGGTTTCGCGGAAGCTGTTTTGCCAATAGTAGGATCAACGATATTAAGGTAAACCACTATCAAATGCCTTTTTGTAGTCAATCCATTCCGTGCTTATATTCTTCCAGTTTTTACAGTTCTCCATTATGACTTTATTTAGCAGCAGATGATCCTTTGTTCCATATGATTTTGTTTTATTACCCTTTTGTTCTATTGCTGTGATTGAATTTCGGTACTTACGTATTATCGCAACCAGATTGTTAACACCAATACCAGTTGCTTAACGATTATGAAATACGGTCAGTATAGTTGTACAAATGTTATCTAATGTGGGGTCCTTGTAGCACAACACTCTTTGGGTACTTCTGTTTTTTTAGTTTTTTTTAAAATGCATCTTCAAATAATCCAAAGCCTGTGTTGTACTATACTGCCAGCATTTTGGTTATTTGAAGCCCACCTGCTGCATGTTTCTTTGTCGTTTAATTAGTTTACTGTCAGTTGTACAACCCAGGTTTTGGATTATTTGAAGATGCATTAAAAAAAAAAAAAAAAAAAAAAATGAAAATAACATACTGCTCCGCTTTCTGTCTGCACTTTACTGTCAGCATTTCTGTTATTTTAAGTCTGCATGCTAAGAAAGCAAGGAATGCAGTTCAGGGCGACAGCAGCCATGGTAAGTCAGGCGTGCGTCTGTAAGGCACGCAAAACAGGAAAAGGATTTCTGAAATTGTTCATGTTTGTAAAAGTAATTTAAACTTTTTTGGCAGCACTAACAACTTAGAATGACAGTTTCAACGATCATATGCAGTCGTATCTGTGCAGGTATGCACTTTTCACAACCGAGAAAATCTGGTTGCGATAATACGCAAGTACAGAATTTTCTTCTAAATGACTATAAACTCTGTTGGCATCAATTCCAGTATATAGTTTCTACATAATCAGAAAGCAAGTTATTAGTCTAGAAAATCTGGTTGCGATAATACGCAAGTACCGAATTTTCTTCTAAATGACTATAAACTCTGTTGGCATCAATTCCAGTATATAGTTTATACATAATCAGAAAGCAAGTTATTAGTCTATAATTTATAGGATAACTTGCAGGTTCACTGTTAAGTAGGAGCATTGTTTTTTCTGTTAACCAGGTTGGTATATGTTTGGGATGCGCATATAAATAGTACTTACTAATGGCTAAATCTTCGTGCAGAGGTGTTAATACTTTTAACCAGAAGCTAGGTACTGCATCTGGGCATGGGGTTTTCCAGTTGGAGGATTTTCTTAACTTTATCTCAGTCTCTCGGGCTGCTACCTCATCCCATTTCACATCCTGTACCTTTGACTTTCTTATTCTTTTATGTCTTCTATCCATTTTGCATCTCTTTGTTCCACAGGATATTCATAATTCCCCAAAATATATCTATTTTTTCTTTTTTGGGTGGTCTTTCAATTCCTTTTGCCTTGTTTCCCAATTCTCTATAGAACTGTTTTGGGTCATCAATAAATTGTGTATTTTGTACTTTTCATTTATATATATCTTTCTAAGTTTTTTCTGCCTGCGCTGAGATTTTTAGTTTATTATTTTGCAATAGTGCAAGATAGATCCTAATCCATTATAAAACTGCACATTGCTTTTATCATGTCTGTCTTTCTGAGAATTTTTGTTGATCTGTTCCCTCTTTTATACTCTTCTAACAGTGACACTTGTCTTACTTGCTTTATAGTTTTCTGTGTTCACTATTTCCATGGTGGTGTTTGATTTCTCCCCTTACTTTCCCTTACTATCCTATGTTCTTGTGGTAGAATTTTATCTGTTATTAATTTAGCTGCACAGTAATATATCCTGTTTACTTCTGTTATATCACATGGATCTATATGAAGAGTCCTAATTACTGTGTTAATTTGTTTTGTCAAACTTCTGACTTTTTTGGTTTTACTGACCTTCTGCAAAATATTTCTCTCATTGATCTTAATATGTCTATCTCTATTAATCAAGCAGCTCTTCTCATAGCTCATTTTCTTCTAAACTGAGGGCACATTCTTTGCTCTCAATTTCCTTTGGGCATTCTGTAGAGAGTTCTGTAGCATCTTCCTGTGGAACATTCTCTTCAGTTTCATCCTGTGTCATCCATTGCTTTGTCATATGGGAACTCACTTGGCCTATCATTCTTCAACATTGATTGCATCAGAGTTGCCACAGTTTCCTGTTCCTTCCCTTACTGTCCAACTTCAAATGAACATTTATACTGGTTTCCTGTGGAAGGCTCCAGAATATCTTCAGCTGGCAACTGCCCAGTTGCTTCCCGTTCCACTGGTTTCTCCTTAATTTGGATACTTATTGCTGTATCTTGCTGTTAATGAGCACGCATTTTTATTTGAGGCTTCTGACAGTTTTTCTTGTGGAAGTGTTTTTCTTTCCTCTAATCTTTTTGGATATCTTGTGTCTGGAAATTCTGGACTTTTTGCATAATAGTAACACTCTATCATCTTTATGGCTCATCTTTGGCTTATTTGTTTTTGTGATTTTTGTGGACTGATAATTCTACAATAAGGGGGCCAATCCTCCCTCTGGACCTGGCCTAGCCCCATTGTAGGAATGTTTCCGTATTTTGAGGATTCTGCACTGTCATTTTTTTCCAGTCCTGGCACCAGTGTGCCTACCAGGTTTGGGCACTTTTTTATCCTGGGTCTTATGCACCCAGATATCTTTTTTTTTTTTTTTTTTTTACACACTTACTCCTGTCCATGATGCATGCTGTGTAAGATTTTGTGAAAAACCGGGTCCACCTCGTGAAGGTACTCATCAAGACTTGAGGATGAATCGAGTTTCAACAGTACTACTCTCCTTTGCTTGCTGACTTGTCTCTCCATCTGTGTGGGTCCAGGGATCGTGGTGCAGTTAAATCACTTGTGCTCACCAGATCTTTAGATTGGTCTAGAGGGCAGGAATCCTAAGGTTGATCACAGGCAAACCAGTTTGTGGCACATCAACACGGAGAGGGGGACACAGTCATATGCATACTAGTCAGTTAGCATGGGACCTGGCATTAAATGTTAACCTTTGACTGTAGGTCCATTACACCCCTTCAGCACAAAATACCATGGCAAGGGCATCTGAGCAGATCCACTTTCAGCTACTACAAGTGGGAATTGAATATGAAAACCTTTAGCAAGCCATGCATGTTGTTTGGTGTCGTGGAAGTAGGAACTTTTGCCTTCCCTTAGAGCCACCCCCCACCTCACACTGGAGTTTGGCACTAGATGTACTTCAAACGGCGCAGTGGCAGCGATACATTTTTGATTCTTTGTCGTATGCCTTCTCTGTACCTTTCATCTCTTCTCCTTATCCACAGGGTACATTTAAAGGCAAGACTGAATGGTGCTAACTAATTCTTTAGCCTGTACATCATTGGTTATCTAAATCAAGAAAAATGTGTAGGGAAGATACTCTGGATTTTCCTCTTGTTCATAGTTTTCACACAATAACGAGGAAACCTGATGCAGCCCAAGCATGAAAGACTTCAGGCTAACAGCCTAGACGTTAAAACCCTAATCTTACAGTGGATATCTCGCCCCAATGGTGCTTACATATTCATAGATAGGCTATGAAAACAGCTAGGAAGAAATCTTACCTAGCTAAATGAGTCAGATTTTTCTTTTGATGTATAGGTTATGGCATAGAAATCAAGGCAGGATCTGTTCAACAAGCTCTGTTTTATCTATAAGACTGATTAAGGGAGGCCTTTCTGATGCCCCAGTAAAAGTGCACATTTCTTCTATTTCAGATTGCTTGCCTCTGAAACTTTAGCTTCTACTTCTGCAGTCAAGTTATTTCTTAAGGACATTTGCTTCACCCTGTGGGGTGTGAAATTTCCCATAAAATATTTTCTCTTTGAACCAGCAAGCTCAGCACTAGTTAAAGCTTTATCTTGGAAAGCTCTTTTTTCTGGTAATATTTGTTTTAACCAGGAGAACTACAGAACTGCAGCTTTAATTTGCAGAGTTGCGCATGTCATTTACAAGGAATGGGCAAGCCTCAAAACAATTGTCTTTGCTTTTCATAACACAGCTAGACTGGTCTCAGAGCTGACCTTAAATCAGATCATTCATTTTCTGGTCTTTTTTCCAAATACTCATAGCAAGAGAGAGAACTTTCTGCATCTGATGGATGTGTATAGATGTTTGATAGATTGTATTGCCAAAAAAAAAAAAGTTTAGACAGGCAGACCATTTTTTTCATTCATGCCAGGTAAACAGGGAAGACCTGTGTCCAGACAGAAACATTCTAAGCAGCAATGAGTTGTTTCCTTTTGTTTTTATCAGTATAAAAAAAAAAACTTATGCAAGCAAGGGTAGCAGCTACATCATCTGACCTTTTTAGAAACGTTTCAGTTCAGAGTCATCTATGATACTGTTACCAGATATTAATTTGCATATTTTCTATGCATTATAAGCTGGGCATTCTTTCTCGGAGAAGGCCAGGTTTTGTCACTGCATGTGTGCTTTCCCTTCCTAAGTCATGGAGCCAGCCATCATACTGCTTTAGTACTCTTTCTGCATGTTATGACCAATACTGCAGCAGTATTTTTTTTCCTTGCTGTCTGCATAACTTCTCCCATTGCCTCTTCTAACTGCACCTAGCCAGCTTATTTGTTCATGGCTTAGGTGAGAGCCCTATGGCCTATTTCTTCCTGCTTCGAAATCCCAATTTATCCCCCTCCCTTGACCACCTCCCTCTTGGCAGCTTGTCTTGAGTTCTGCTGTTGTCTTCCAAGGAGAACCTTTCATCTGCATGCTGTACTCCTTTGGTTGAATGTGAATGTACTCAGAGTGGCTTGGTAGCCTTAGACTCAATTGCATGTAAAACTAGGTGTCACTTTTGGCTGAGCCAGAGTTGCCTCCTTCCTCCAAAGATGGGCAAGCCAGCAGTGGCCAGTCATTCTCATTTTCCCTGACCAGCTCCCACAGGCACCCTGACTGTTAATTGAACTCTGGTTGCCTGTGCCTTGGTCAGGGATGTATCCTGCTATGCCATGTAACTGCAGCAGTAATCTTTGTAATGAGCACAGTACAGTCTTATGAGCATACCCACCATAATTGTAGATGGCTGAATAGAAGGGATCACTGTTGTAGTGTAGCCCCCCCGTTTCACTGATGATCCCACCGAAAGCTACCAAACCCTAGTTTGAGGTGCTTTCTTATTCGTAGCTTTTCTTTTAGGATGGGGGCTGCCATCCCATCTGCTTCTCAGCATGTTAACCTACTTGTTGGTGACTACATTAGTTACCCTAAAATAGCTGAAGATAGTATAGGTGGTGCTTCCTTTTATAACATGTATCCTACCAATGTCTCTTTGGAAAGAGACAAAAAACGAACCAAGTAACCAGTCCACCAATACAATAAATCACGAAGGCACGAAGTTCTCCCAAAAGGTTTAATGAACAACAAAACACAGCAACCAGCAGAACACAGCAACCAACACTGACCTAGGTTTCGTCGTAAGACTTCCTCAGAGTGTTGGTAATCACTTAATTTATACTAAACATGTGTAAATTGATTAATTGATTACTCCATATTGTTACTTCATTTAACTCAACATAAAAATACATTCATACATCCAACCTAAAAATACAATACTATACTATGTGTCCATTCATACTCACACTTTTATACTAATAGGATATTAAAAATATACTTATATATTTATTGTTCACAACACGTATAATGTGTAATTAATATATAAGTGTAGTGTTAAAAAACACTTAATACATTACATTAAAAGTCCTTATACATACTCCATACTTTCTCAAGCATTATTCTAAACTCTAACAAATACTACCTATAATGATATTGATATGAAAAATGATATTTAATTCATTCCATAAACCAGTGATATAATTCAATGTGGAACTTAGTTTGCTATACCGGACCACCATTGAAGGTGATTAATTAAGATCAATTGTCAAGGGACAATTTATTAGGGCGGCACGTATGGTTAGTGACGAGTTAGAATTTGACAAGGAAATTAGATACATGATGGAATTGTTTTCGAATAGGGGTTATCCTAGGACTTTATGTGAAGAAATTAGGAACGAAATATTTACAAAAAGAAGAAGTGGACAGATGGAGTCCATTTTGAAGAGTTCATATTCGGTCTGCATTAACAATGGCAACAATTGCCATCATGACTTAGGGGATGAACATATTTTATTTGTCATCACCTATAATGCAGACACGAATACTATTAAGGATATTGTTGAAAAACATTGGAAAACATTTAGTAAATTAAAAGAGTTTCAAAGTTACACTTCATATAAACCTAAGTTCATTTACCGTAGGGACAGAGCATTGAAACAAATATTTGAAAGAGGTAAAACACACCCGGAAGCCTTTGTCAATGGTAAGAGAGGAACAAATAAGTGTGGTAGATGTAGTATATGTCCCTACATTATGAAAACAGGATGTAAACTTACAGTCAATAGTACAAATATTAGAATTAATGGCAAGTTCAACTGTCATTCTATTAACGTGATTTATTTAGCTAAATGTGACAAATGCATGGCATTTTACGTGGGAAAGACATGTAGGAAATTCAGGGAGAGAATTAAAGAACATGTCTTGGATATTCAACATCAAAGACCCACTAATGCCCTAGCTCGTCACATAAGAGAATACAAAGACCACAAATTTTCATTTTGTGTGCTGGAACAGTTAGTTCAGGATCCACAGGGTAGGTTAACAGAATACCATTTAGATGTGAGTGAAATTAAATGGCAGATGATATTAAATGCACATTTTTATCCAGGTTTAAACGAATTTATAACTATCAAACCATATCTTAGACTCAAAAATTTACTAGGGAAATAAATAATTAATCACCTTCAATGGTGGTCCGGTATAGCAAACTAAGTTCCACATTGAATTATATCACTGGTTTATGGAATGAATTAAATATCATTTTTCATATCAATATAATTATAGGTAGTATTTGTTAGAGTTTAGAATAATGCTTGAGAAAGTATGGAGTATGTATAAGGACTTTTAATGTAATGTATTAAGTGTTTTTTAACACTACACTTATATATTAATTACACATTATACGTGTTGTGAACAATAAATATATAAGTATATTTTTAATATCCTATTAGTATAAAAGTGTGAGTATGAATGGACACATAGTATAGTATTGTATTTTTAGGTTGGATGTATGAATGTATTTTTATGTTGAGTTAAATGAAGTAACAATATGGAGTAATCAATTAATCAATTTACACATGTTTAGTATAAATTAAGTGATTACCAACACTCTGAGGAAGTCTTACGACGAAACCTAGGTCAGTGTTGGTTGCTGTGTTCTGCTGGTTGCTGTGTTTTGTTGTTCATTAAACCTTTTGGGAGAACTTCGTGCCTTCGTGACTCTTTGGAAAGAGGCTTGGCCCCATGTAGTAGATATCTGGAAGTCAAGTCAGATAGGCAAATATCCATGTATGACATCATTTTTGTACGTAATGAATGGATAGTGCTGCAGTGATACTTCTGCTCAAATATCTAGTTACAGTTTTTATAAAACTGCACTGTTCCCCTTTAACACAACACAGTAGCACCCATGGATCAGATCCTGTCATGAATGAGTGTTAAGATCATAATTTCCCAGCTTGCGATGTACTGACTGTCAATATTGTTTGATGGTGGCTTGCTGTTTTCATGGTATTGGAACAGCATAGAAAGGGAAAGATTTTTGTTTTATAGAATATTCTGTAATCAAAAGAATTGACCAAGAAAGTGAAGGAAGTCCATTAAGTTGGGTCATGTCTGTTCTGAATGGCATTGTCCTTTGCACATGCCAGCTGTAGGAGCCAGCCAGCCTCATGTCTTCATTACTCACTTCTCTGTTGTATTGATCCCTTCAGAATTTTTTTGTTGAATGTAGAGAACTTTGATGGAAAAATGAAAATAAATGTGGTGCACATGCAAATAAAGTTTCACTAGAAGAGGAGAAAAGACCCAGTGTTGGCTCAGGGTAGTTGAATTCTCAACATTTTTGTAGTTTAATGCTTAGTGAATGACATTGTTTTCTATTGTTATGGAGCATGCATGTAAGGATTCAGTGTCTGAAGTATTTTCCTTGTAGGTGGAGGATGAGGTTTTTGAAGAGTTCTGTCGTGAGATCGGTGTCAGGAATATCCGAGAGTTTGAAGAGGAAAAGGTGAAACGGCAGAATGAGATTGCTAAGAAAAGGTACAGTTGCATTGTATGTGAAGTCTTTTCACTGCTGCCTAGGCAAAAGCATATTTGAAGTGCCGTTGTGAAAGTACATTCAATAAGACTAGCTTTGAAACGCCGTTGTTTTATTGAATGGCTGGTATCTCTTGCTCATTTCTGCCTCTTGCCATATGAGTTTTATCTTTTCCCCACCACTTTTCTTCCCTGATTGTGTGTGAAAGGTAATATGCAGACAGTCTTAAAGTAAGAGGTGTGATGAGCTGCATCACAAGGACTTCTGCTGTCTGTTGCCATTTTGTGTCCATTGACTGTTTTGTTTTACTTCCCCATGTAACAGGCTAACATTTGCCATTAAAAAGGTAAACTGTGTCTTGTGCCCTCTTTAGTTCCTGAAATGATAGCATAAATGGGTTTCTTGTTTCACAAGTACATTGTAAGCTGTTTAGCCTACAGTCAGTCAATGCAGTTTGTTTTCCTTTTGCCATTAAGAGAATGTATAGATTGTTTGAATGGAAATTTGAACAGTTTGGTTGCAAAATAACCCCCCCCCCCCATTTAAATATGTTGTAATGAGTGCCTTTGGTAGATTTTAATAGATATTGCTTATTATACATGGGTGTTTGAACTTTATACATCATTTAATAAACTTGCAGCAAACAGTAACAAAAAACACACTTCAGAGAAAGCTACAGTAAACTCTTAGTTAACCAACACCCATGGGGATTGGTAGATGCCGGATAATTGTAGTTTCCGGTTGCTTGAGAGTTACTATTAAAAATAGGCCTGAGTAATACTGTACCCTGTACTATTTGTTTGGGTTGACTTGTCAGGTTGGGGAGAGAGGGAATTTATTCCTATTTTCCTTTTTAAAACTCTAAACACACAAGGTATTTTTCTGTGTGTGTGTGTGTGGGGGGGGGGGGGTGAAACACATGAAAATTGTACAGTATTTCTTCGATTTTTTTTTTTATGCTTACTTGACTTCTGATTAACAGAGTTTACTGTGTAAAATACTTGACAGAAAAGTAAAAGAAGTCTAGAATGGAGGAAACGCCATCTGAAGTCACAGACTGAAAACAGTGTGCAAGATTTTTTTATGATTGTTGTAATGATGGTGCACCAAGGAGTGAAAAGGGAAAAGCCAGAGTCTGCAAGATTTTTCTTTGACTTCTGTTATAATGATGGTGCACTAACGAGTAGTTAACAGTCATTTGGTCACTTTGAAAAGAAGTCCATTTCCTCTTTCCAAAAAATCGCTAAAGTTGTCAGTTGAAGTAAAGAAAACTATGCAAACCATTTACCTTCTTACTTCATTCACTGTGTTTTATATTCTATAAAGATAATGACTGACTTTGTACCTTCTTAAGAACCTCCCCTATCAATTCTAGCTTTGTAAATGAGTACAGAAGCACAGTCTCTGACATGTTAAGTAGTTAAAGTAATACTAGAAGTTTGTATGGCATAAAACCAGCATTGCAGTACTAGTCATATAGGTGACTTCTTCCATTCTGTTGAAAGAATAATTAGAAAGGATGATCTGAAGATGGTAGGATTGCAAATGAGGGGAGAGCATTTCATCCTTTGAGATATCCACAGCTCTGAGTATTCACAGAGAGTCTAGCCTGTGGAGTGACCCCTTGCAGACTTCTAGATATTGTTGTCTTTATTCAGACAAATTTCATATCTGAAGGAAGGAAGGAACTTCATAGGTGGAAACTACACATAGGTCCTCCTGTTTTTGTTTACTACAGTCTGTACCAACAGATGTCTCAGATTTTGCTTGGCTAGCAGTTTTAGTGAGGGTAAAAAGGTGCAGCCTATGTAGCACGTCAGACTGAAGTACCTCATTGTCAAAGGAATACTAGCTGTTGTCATGCAGTACTATTCATTTTTTTTAATCTGGGTTCTCAGAGACCCCTTCATGTGATTACATACACCACAGTGGTGTGGCACTTCAACTATCAGAGGCACACCACGTCTTTCCCTTTGTGTTGGCTGTCTTGGATGACCTGGAATGTAGCTCTTCAGCATTTCTTGATCCTCCAAGCATTTTACTTTGTCAGACCAACATGTAGTGGCAGACGAGCTGAGCAGGGCAAGGATAGACCCTCATTAATGGAAATGACATGAGGGTCTTCCAGGGATTGATCCAGTTTTGGGAAGCACGTCATGTAGATCTGCTTGCCTCAGATGAAGATGAGACGGTTTACGTGGGCCACATTTCCACAGGATCATATGCCAACTCTAAGTCAAATGAAAACAATGATGTCCTTCAAGGATGCATCTGCAGTCCTAACAAATGGGTTGTCCTGTCGTCAGGCAGCCCTTCGGTCGGCCGGATTCCAAAGTCTGGGTCTGGCCTCGGCTGGTGTCGCACTTCACCCGACGTCATCTCTGCTGGTCTTCGGGTATAAAGGCATCAGCCGACGCCATTTTCCTCAGTCTTTCTTGCCGCGTGGCGCCCGAAGCAGAAGCTGTTCGCAAGTGCCGGTCGGTCAGATCCAGAGATTACTACTACCGAATACTACTTCGAAGACTTCTAAAAGCTAAGTACCCCGTTGGGGACTCTTTCTTGCCTCAGCCGATGTCAGAAAAAGTGAATAACTGTTTAACTTGTGGGAAACAAATACCTCATAAAGATTTCCACTCTTACTGCTTACCTTGTTTAGGCCCAGACCACGACGTAGCAGCCTGTTTAGCCTGTGCTTCCTTCAACCGACGAACGCTTAGGCGTCGGTCGGAGTTTGCTGAACAGTTTTTCGTCTCAGATTTTGCGTACATTATGCCGTCGGATCCTCCGACTTCTCAAATTGTTAAGAAACGCAAAGAAAAAGACCGGCCGAAACCACGGTTAAGCAAACCGCGAGTGTCTCGGTTTCGGCCGAAACCGAGCAAACGGGTCAATCTTCAGCCGAATCCTTGCCTACTACCGAGGCTCCTGCTACCCTAGTTGAATCGGCCTCTGAAGTTTTGCCTACTAATGTGGTTCCTCTAGAATTATCGGACACCATCCCTTTGGATGTCTCTACCCCAGCACGTGGTGCTGCTAGGCCTCCTGCAGCCATGTCTATAAAGGCCTTTGCCAGGGCTAAAGCAGCCAAAACTGCTAAATCAGTGCCTGTTAAGCCCCCCTCACACAGGCCCAGTTCCAGTTCTCAAATGCTTACTCTGGCAGAGGATCTCATCTCTTTAATAAGGGGATCCCAATCTTACCCAGACAGGGCCTCTCAGCCTCCAGAAAAGAGACCTAGAGCAGAGCCCCCTGAGCCAGTGTCCTCAGATGATTCTTCTGATGATTCAGACATTACAGACCATCCAGAGGCTCCTTTTTCTACTTATGAAGATTCCGATGCTGAAGAATGTATTCCTTCTGCCTTTCCACCAGAGGAATTTTCCTTTGGGGAAACCTTACATGCCATGAGAGAGCAATTCCAATGGCAGGGACAAGATTTCTCAGATTCAAGAAAAAGGCTTAGGACCTTTCTACATTTACCGCAACATAGGCCCTTAGCTATACCTCCAGTTCTTCCTGTTGTGGATGATGCATTTAATGATGTTTGCACTGCCCCTGATACTTTACCTCCAGCCCCGGCCAAGCCCGATAGGTTTTACAGGGTACCGGACACTCATCACCACCTATACAAGGCTCCACTTGCAGATCCTGAGACTATCTCCCAGGGGCCTAAGGCAGTAGCTTCGACCTCAGCAAAAAACCCTCTCCCTTCTGAAAGGGAATCCAGGTCCTTAGAGAGATGGGGTAAAAAAGTTTACACCTCTGCTACTCTCTCAGCTAGAGCTTTGAACTGTCAGTTTCATATGATCCAATACCAAGAGTTTATGCTTGATCAGTTAACTAAGAAACTGTCCTCTGATGATTCCTTAGATAAGAAATATGTTTTAGAAATGGTGAATAACATTCAGCAGGTTAGTAACCATTCTTTAAAATGTGGCTATGATGCACTGGAGGCTTCATTTAGATCAGCCATGACTGGCACAGTTATAAGAAGGCATGCATGGTTGAAAGAACAGGTCTTGCCGGATCATGTTAAAGCAAAGCTATTAGATGCTTCTATGGATAAGGTCAGTCTATTTGGTTCTCCTGCCCAGCAAGTAATGAAGAAAATGGAAGAGAAGGCAAAATCTGTACAAACAGTTAAAGATTTCTTACAGGTTCAGCCCCAAGGTTTAGCAGGAACTGGCCTTCCAAAAATTGGTCCTTTCCAGACTCCTCTAAATCTCAGAGAGGCAGGAATAGACGTTCCAGAGGCAGAAATCAATCCAGAGGAGGTGCCTACAGAGGACGCCAGTGGCAAGGCAATAACCAACGAGGCACAGACACAACCACTGCCACTGCAACAGGACAATCACAGTGACTTGGCTCTGACACCGCCTACCAGGGAACAAATAGCAGCACCCTTAGGCGGAAAGTTAGCCTTATTCTCAAAAAATTGGCACTATATCACAAAAGACAAGTGGATTTTGCAAACTATAGACCAAGGCTACAGGTTTCATTTCCACACCTTACCAGTAAAAAGAGGAATGCGAAACCTACCTCCAAATCAGAAAACAGTAGCTCTAAAACAGATAGCTCAATTAACAAAGATGAGAGCTGTGGAAAGGGTACCACCTACAGAACAGGGCAAAGGATTCTACTCCAGACTCTTCCTAGTACCAAGAAAAGAGAAAAGTTGGAGACCTATTCTCGACCTGTCCGTTTAAACACATTCATCATTGTTCCAAAATTCAAAATGCTGACCCTACAGCAACTTCTTCCCATGCTGGGCAAGGAGTGTTGGCTGGTAACTCTAGATCTCAAGGAGGCATACCTGCACGTCCCCATACGACCAAATTGCAGAAGATACCTCAGATTTCTTGCAGGATCAGAGCATTATCAATTCTCAGCATTGCCCTTTGGCTTATCTACTGCGCCCAGAGTATTCACAAAATGCCTGGCATCAGTAATCGCTCATTGCAGGCTACAGGGAATCCAAATTTATCCATACCTGGACGACTGCCTGATACAAGCGGACAACAAAAGCAAGCTGACAAAAGACTTACAAAGAGTCATTTGCTTACTACAAGCCCTGGGATACACAGTCAATTTAAAAAAGTCAAGACTGATACCATCCCAAACAAGAACATTCTTGGGTGCAGAATTGGACACAGTAAAACAGATGGCATTCCTAACTGCAGAAAAACAAGAACAACTCCCTCTTTACTTCTTGGCATTGACAAAGCAGAACAAACAAACAGCAAGGAAAGTACTGCAGGCCTTGGGCTTCATGGCATCATGCATAATCCTGGTCCCCCATGCCAGACTGCATATGAGAAAGCTACAGTGGTACCTAAAGAATTTATGATCTCAACACAGGCACAGCTTAGAAACCGAAATACCACTAATCCCATGCCTGAAACAAGAGTTCCTATGGTGGGCTCAAGCATGCCAGTCAAACCCAGGCTTGCCCTTCCACAACTTTCAAGCAAGCCAAACCATCACAACGGACGCCTCAGACCTAGGTTGGGGCCCACATGCTGGACAAATGCATACAAGGATTATGGACTCCAGATCAGCTGCACCTGCACATAAATCAAAAAGAAATGCTGGCAGTAAAACTAGCAATCCAGAATTTCAGACCATTCCTCAAAGAAGGCCATTTAATGATAAGGACAGACAACACCACATTCATGTGGTACATCAACAAACAGGGAGGCACTCATTCATACCCCCTATGCCGAATGACTCTGGACCTATGGAATATGGCTCTGAGCTACAACATTCAGTTACAGGCAATATTTGTACCGGGAAAAGAAAACATCCTAGCAGACATGTTAAGCAGAACTACCTCGGATGCTCACGAATGGATGCTACACCCAGACATCTTCAAGGCCATCACAAAGAAATGGGGGATGCCACAAATAGACCTATTCGCATCCCCACTCAATCACCAACTCAAGAAATTCTGCACAAGGACATACCACCCACTTGCATGGAAGGTGGACTCTCTATCCTTCAGTTGGAAAGGCCTGACAGCATATGCATTCCCACCTCTTCCTTTGATGCACAAGGTACTACTGAAAATCAAAGAGGAATGTCCAAGGATAATTCTGATAGCTCCAAATTGGCCAAGACAACACTGGTATCCATTGCTGAGGAGCATGTCTCGGGGGAGAACGTGGACACTACCCCTGATGCCTTTGATGTTAACTCAGAACGACTACAACATCATGCATCCAAACCTAAAAACTCTGCAACTGACTGCCTGGAACATTACATAACAGCAACTAACCCAGATTTATCCCAAAGGGTTAAAGACATTATCCTTGAGGCCTGCAGACCTTCTACAAGAAGGAACTATGCAGGGAAATGGAAAAGGTTTGTCATTTGGAGTACTGAAAGAGGAAAAGATGTGTCAAAGATAGATATTGCCAACATCCTGGAGTATTTGGCAGAGCTTCTCCATACAGGCCTGTCCTATTCCTCCATCAAGATACATGCATCAGCTATTTCTGCAGAATACAGCTTCGATCCCCCTGTCTTCTCACATCCTCTACTCAGGCAGTTCCTCAGAGGAATCAAGAATGTAAAACCTCCTAGGAAACCACCACTACCAGCATGGGACTTGAACTTTGTGCTAGAAAAATTGACACTCCCTCCATTCGAACCAGCAGCAACAGCAGATCTTCAACACCTATCCTGGAAAACTGCTTTCCTACTGGCAATTACTTCAGCAAGAAGGGTTTCGGAACTACAGGCCTTAATGGCAGTACAACCCTTCCTAATCTTCCATCAAGATAGTGTGTCCATGAGAACTAATCCTACATTTATGCCTAAGGTGGTATCCAGAGTGTCTCTAAACCAGGCAATCCACCTACCTACCTTCTTTCCCAATCCACAGAACAGGGGGGAAAGACTGCTGCATACCTGGGATGTACATAGACAGTTGCGCTACTACCTGGACAGAACCAAGGGCAATAGAAAAACTGACCAGCTTCTAGTAGCTTATGCAACAGGAAGGGAAGGAAAAGCAATTTCCAAACAGACAATCTCCAAGTGGATAGGAAATTGCATAAAATTCTGTTACTCCTACCATGGAAAGCAAATTCCACAGAACATAAGACCTCATTCTAGGGCTACAGCCACTACCACAGCTTTCTTACGAGGAGTGGCTACCAAGGACATTATTGAGGCGGCTACTTGGACCTCCGTGCATACATTTGCCAAGCATTATAACTTACCTCTATACTCTAGATCCCGAGCAGGGTTTGCCACTGCTGTATTGCAAGGGATCCTAACTACACCATAATTCTTCTTCCTCCTCCCCTAGTTTGGCTATGGTATTCTACCCATTTGTTAGGACTGCAGATGCATCCTTGAAGGACATAGTACAGTTTTGTACCTACCATAAATGTAGATGTCCGAACAGGATAGCATCTGCAGTCAGGATTACCCACCCTCCTTCCCCTCTGTGGTACTCCTATGGTATTTACCCTCCTAATAGCTAGCTGGGGGGGGGATCTCTTATGGTGTATTTGTTTGTATATATGTACATACATGCTTATTTTTTGTGTTTGCCTACTATTTTTTTGGAAACATTGGCATTTACCCAAAATTTAGTTTTCCAAGAGGGCAACTGGCATCTGGGGCAAGAAACACTGAGGAAAATGGCGTCGGCTGATGCCTTTATACCCGAAGACCAGCAGAGATGACGTCGGGTTAAGTGCGACACCAGCCGAGGCCAGACCCAGACTTTGGAATCCGGCCGACCGAAGGGCTGCCTGACGACAGGACAACCCATTTGTTAGGACTGCAGATGCTATCCTGTTCGGACATCTACATTTATGGTAGGTACAAAACTGTACTTTTCAGTCACACCATCTGAGGATTGTTCTTTTGGGGAGTAATCCTGAGACATTAAGTTGAAGAGAAGAGTAAGAGAATTTCTTAGGCTTCCCGAACACAAACCCCTTGACTTATTCCTCCAGTTCTAGAGGTTGAGGATGGTCATTTAAGTCGGTTCCCTGCAGCCTGACTCCCAGCCCCCCTGTCCCTAGGATACCCGACCATTTCATGGTGTTATATTATAATAAAGGGTACCTCCTAATGCTAAAGTACAGCTATCAGTAACAAGTAAAAACAGTATTCAAAATGAAACGCTGTACAACAATGGCCAATGAAGTAAAGTTCTCTTGGAGAATAGGTAGTGTGGTTAAATGATATAAAATTTAAAGTGCAACATATATAGCAAAAAACTTGCGTACATTTCCAGTACTTAAATTAAATACACTTACGAGATATTCACGCTGTGAATGCAGTTATACGATAGCGAAATGATGGCTCCAAAGTATCCAGTCTTATGATGGCTTCAAAGTGTCCAGTCTTTTTTGGTCTGATATACACAGCATCCACACTGAAGATGTAGTAGCTGCTATGTGACTGTGATGAACTGTAATAACAGCTTAACCAGTCTAACAGATCAAATAAAAGCTTCTAGCTTTAATGGCAGTTAAAATCCTTTTATTGTAGGAAAAGTTAAAATCTTCATGTCAAGTTAAAATCTTGATGTAGAATAAACAGTCCCTATGTATTCCAAACAATAAGCGCTTTTGGTATCTTCTTCAGATCGTAGAGATTGGGACTGGAAGTTCCTTTTTATAGTGCTTGCTTCCTTTACTGTTGAGACAATCATTCAATCATCACACTGTCAATCAGCTGTTTAAACGCACCAATCCTCTTTCCTCTCAGCTGGGGGTGTTCCCTTTCCTATACCTTTTGCTTTTGAGGGGTGTGACCAGTCATGAATTATTAAGCCAGACACACCTCCATGTTAGCTGATAGTTGGTCTTCTAGCTTTTAGTATAGGTTTCAGTGGAATGATGTTATTCAAGCCTGGCTCAGTATCAGCACGGAGGTTCACAATCCACTTACTCTCCCTGCATTCAGTAATATTTTCAATGTCGCCTTTCCTTATTCCACTATATACATTCTCTATTACCTTATAAGTGAAAGAATGACTGACATTTCTTTCAGCATGCGTTGCTAAAGCATTATCTAGATCTTTATTGGTAATCTCTTTGATGTCTCAAAATGCGATTTTTAAACATCTGATTAGTTTTTCCTACATAGAATGCAGGGCATAGTTTTCAGGTAGCCATGTACACCACATTGGGGGTTATACAAGTGGCTTTGACATTAAAGGTGTATTTCTTCTTTGTCCTTGGATGTTAATTCGTTATTACAGTCAGTCAGTGGGCATGCTGTGCAGTGGCCACACTTGAATGTGCCTTTATGTCCAACGATTTTATGTTTGCTAAACCCATCCTTTGTGCAAAGTAACCTCTTTAAATTTTTCTTATTCTTGTAGCCAAAGCATAGTGTTTCACCTACAATGTCTTTTAGCTAGGCATCCTGGGTGAGGATTGGCCAAAACTGCCTTATTATAGATTTAACTTGTGTGTTGTCTGTGCTGTAAGCTAACATCACTCTGGTGGTTCTGTCTTCTGTCTTGTTTTTCTTTTGGATAACTTCTTGAGCATTCACATCTTTTTCATTGTAGCCTCTCTTTATTAGGTTTTGTTGTAGAAACAAAATTTCCTTTTCTCTTGTCTCATCTTTGCTACATCTTTTATGTATTCTTTGTGTTTAATTTCACATAATATTTTTAGTGACATGTTTGGGGTGCATGCTGCTTTTCAACAAGTAATGATTTTTCCATGTATTTTTTCGGTGTAATTCGGTTTCCAACATGTTTTCGTTAAGAATAACATTCACATCCAAAAATGCAACTTGATTATGAGAGTGTTCTGCTGTAAAGCTTAAAAAAGTAGTAGTCCTATTTAGATATTGATGGAATGATTCAAATTGTGGTACGGTTCCTTCCCATAAAATAAAAAGATCATCCACAAATCGACCATAAAATCTGATGCATTCATACCATGGATTATTTGAGTTCAATACATGCTCATGTAGATGAAACACCATGCTTGGAATAAGGAAAGGCGACATTGAAAATATTACCGAATGCAGGGAGAGTAAGTGGATTGTGAACCTCCGTGCTGATATTGAGCCAGGCTTGAATAACATCATTACACTGAGACCTATACTAAAAGCTAGAAGACCAACTATCAGCTAACATGGAGGTGTGTCTGGCTTAATAATTCATGACTGGTCACACCCCTCAAAAGCAAAAGGTATAGGAAAGGGAACACCCCCAGCTGAGAGGAAAGAGGATTGGTCCGTTTAAACAGCTGATTGACAGTGTGATGATTGAATGATTGTCTCAACAGTAAAGGAAGCAAACGCTATAAAAAGGAACTTCCAGTCCCAATCTCTACGATCTGAAGAAGATACCGAAAGCGCTTATCGTTTGGAATACATAGGGACTGGTTTATTCTACATCAAGATTTTAACTTGACATGAAGATTTTAACTTTTCCTACAATAAAAGGATTTTAGCTGCCATTAAAGCTAGAAGCTTTTATTTGATCTGTTAGACTGGTTAAGCTGTTATCACAGTTCATCACAGTCGCATAGCAGCTACTACATCTTCAGTGTGGATACTTTGTATATCAGACCAAAAAGATTGGATACTTTGAAGCCATCATAAGACTGGATACTTTGGAGCCATCATTTCTCTATGGTATAACTGCATTCACAGCGTGAATGTCTTGTAAGTGCATTTAATTTAAGTACTGGAAATGTATGCAAGTTTTTTGCTATATATGTTGCACTTTAAGTTTTATATCATTTAACCACACTTCCTATTCTCCAAGAGAACTTACTTCATTGGCCATTGTTGTACAGCATTTCATTTTGAATACTATTTCATAGTGTTATGAACTTTAATAAGCACCTGTATTAAAACCCTGCATCAGATCCTGAGGTTTCCTCAGGACCCTAGAGAAACAATGGCAACGCCTCTAAAAAAAAACCTTGCCTTATGATGAAGAGGGTAGAACCCTGGACAGATTTGATAATGAAGTGTGAATGTCCACTATCCTGGCCATTGGAGCTTTAAATTACCTGATGTTCATCATATTGATCACTGCTGCAGTAGCCATAGCTATATTGATTAGGCCTGCAGTAGCCTGGGCTTTATGGGTTATACCTGCTTAAGGTATAACAGCCAGCCAGCTTCCAAAGCTTCAAGTGCACTTTCCACATGCCCAAGCAGTTATTCAGGTCAAGCTGATCTGAAGAAAAAATTATTTGGTCGTCAAGACCTTCGAAGCTGGGGGGTTGGTCCACATTTTATTTTTGATCATAGGAAGTTACTAAGCTATTGGCCCTGAGACCCTTATAAGCCTAGCCAAGAATTTAGCCCATGTTCTGACAAATCAGCACCCAATGCCCCTGTCCAGTAGGGACACAGGAGGAATCCCAGAGGTGTATTTCCTGTTCATCGGGGGTATAAAACAGGCAGCCGACACCATTACATCAGTCTTTTTTGCCGAGGAGGAGCCTGAAGCGGTTCGCAAGTGCCGATCGGCCGCTACCTGTAGTGCTCGAGTTTGTACCCCTTTGGGGGATCCTTTTTTCTTGCTCTAACCGATGTCAGAAAAAGTTAACAATTGTCTTGCCTTTGGAAAGCAAATACCTCACAGAGATTTTCATTCTTACTGCGTCACCTGTTTAGGCCCAGACCATGACGTCCCTTGCTGTAGGTTTTGTACCTTGTTTAACGCCCGAGCTATTCTTTCGCTCTCGTTCTCCGTATTCCGAAATGGCTTCGGTAAGCCATCCGACTACCGATCTTCTGAAAAAACTTAGACAGAGACAGACCGCATAGGTCCAAAACTGCCGACGACGCTTCCGTTAAGCTAGTTGCCAGTCCACCGGTACTCAGTGAGGTGCCTTTCCAGCCCCTGATGCCCACTTCTACAGATTCGCAGGCCTCTGCTGAGGCCCATTCAGAGTCTGGTATGCCGCGAGATGCTTCTTCGACTACGGAACCTGCAGATGTCTCTACCTTGGATGGGTCCGGAGGCGCTGTGCAGGCACCGGCTTCTGAGGGTGTATTCCAACCTACCGATGTTCGAATTAAACTGACGACTTCGTTTTTAGCTAAAACTACAGAGTTTCTGAGGCCCAGAGTATGCACTTCACCTAGAAATCCGACCAAAGCGTATGCTTAAGCTCCCATGCCACAAGAACAAATGCTTGGAATGGCTGAATACCTTATTACCCTAATTAGGGGAAGCCAGCCTTCCCCTGCTAAGAGACAAAGAACTGAGTTTACATTCTGATTCTACAGACCAGGAGTCCGATGACTCTGACCCTTCTGATTATCAGGGCATGCCCTTATCACCCTGTGAGGATTCTGATGCAGAAGAATCCATTCCCTCTGCCTCCCTTCCAGATGATTTTTCTTTTGGTGAAACCTTGCATACCTTAAGAGAGCACTTCCGCTGGGAATGCCAGGACTAACCTTGGTCCAAAAAGAGACTTAGAGAATTTTTAAAGTTGCCTCAGCACAGGCTTCTAGCCATACCCTCTGTCCTGGATGTTGTAGATGATGTTTTTATGGAATCCAGTCTTACTCCAGATACTTTACCACCGGCCCCTAGGAAACCTGACCGGTACTACAGAGTACCTGATTCCCACAAATTTATCTTCAAGAGTCCTACTGCGGATCCAGAGACCATTTCCCAGGGACCTAAAGGTATTAAGGCTACTACAGCCAAAAGTCCTACCCCTTCAGACAGGGATTCCAGAGCTTTAGACAGATGGGGTAAGAAGGTATATACTTCTGCAACTCTTACTATCAGGGCATTGAATTGCCAGTTTCACATGTTGAAGTACCAGCAGCATATTATGGAACTAATTAAACAAAAAATGGTGTTACTTCCAGCTTTTGCAGAAAATAAAGATTTACATTCTTTGTTTTATTTGCATTCTGCAAACCACGTTAGTAAGCATACTTTGCAGTGTGGCTTTGATGCCCTAGAAGCATCCTGCAGGGCTGCAGTCACTGGGTCTGTACTGAGAAGGCATGCTTGGCTGAAGGAACAGACCTTGCCAGATCATGTCAAATCCAAATTACTAGATGCTCCTTTAAATAAGGGCTGTTCATTTGGCACCAAAGCAGAAGAGGTTCTTAAAAAAATGGAAGAAAAAGCTAAATCTATGCAAACTGTTAAAGAATTCTTACAACTGCAACCACCTAGATTCAGTAGGCATTGGCCTTCAAAAAACTGGTCCTTTCCAGCCCCTCCCAGGCCTTCTCAGACCAAACCCAAGGGAAACAGGCCTCCCAGACTACAGTTTCAGGGTATGCAGAGATATAAACAATGGAGTACCCCCTTCTCAAAAACAGGGAGTGGTAAGCTGCCCCCTTATGGAAAAAGTTCACAATGACTTTTCAATTATCCTTCCCAGCCCTGCCCAACTACTTGCACCCCTAGGAGGAAAACTTGCCCTTCATGCAAAAAAATGGATGTCCATTACTCTGGACAGATGGGTCCCAGACATTGTATCCCAGGAGTACAGATTCTACTTCCATACACTGTCAACCCCAAGCAGGTTTCCAGACCTTCTTCCAAACCAGTGGACAGAGGCTCAAAAGCAAGTACTTTCCCTGCTCAATATCAGAGCTATTCAGCCTGTTCCAATAGAACGAAGTGGGCAGGGTTTCTACTCCAAACTTTTCCTGGTGCCCAGAAAAGAGGGCTCTTGGTGCCCAATCCTGGATCTGTCAACTCTCAACACCTTTGTGGTGGTCCCAAAGTTCAAGATGCTTATTCTGCAACAGCTTCTCCCTGTGCTAGCCAAGGATGCATGGTTAGTCACTCTAGACTTAAAAGAAGCTTATCTGCACATCCCCATAAGGGAGTCATGCAGAAAATATCTACGCTTCAGGGCAGGCTCTATGCACTATCAGTTCTCTGCACTTCTCTTTGGCTTATCTATTGCGCCCAGAGTATTCACAAAGTGCCTGGCTCCAGCCATTGCATACTGCAGGCAGAAAAATATCCAAATGTTCCATACTTGGACGACTGCCTGATTCAGGCGGACAGTCAGGAATTGCTACTTCAGCACCTGGCATTTGTTAAAAGCTTTCTCACTTCATTGGGGTACCATCAACAAAAGGAAATCACAACTGGTACCCAGTCAAAAGATTCTATTCCTGGGGGCAAGCTTGGACACAACTTCCCAGATGGCATTTCTCACTTTAGAAAAACAGGTCTATCTGACAAACTACTTCAAACAGATGGCCACTAGATCCCAGCTATCTGCAAAAAAATTCTGCAAGCCTTAGGGTTCATGGCCTCATGTATTCTGCTAATTCCATATGCAAGACTGCATATGTGGAAACTTTAGTGGTACTTAAGTCTTTGGTGCCAGCATTCTCAGGATCTGGAATCGGTCATTCTAATCATACCTTGTCAAGGGCAGAGTTCCTTTGGTGGACAGAAGCATGCAACCACAACAAGGGACTGCTTTTCACTCAACCCCTCGCCACCCAAACCCTGACAACAGACGCATCAGACTATGCAGGGGGGGGGGGGGGCTCACATGGCGGGCAAATGCATTCAGGGCCACTGGAGCCTAGCCCAGATTCTCCTGCACATCAGTCAAAAAGAGATGCTAGCTGTATATAATGCTGTGACAGCCTTCAAATACCTAATCCTTCCAGGACAACTGCTTATAAAAACAGAAAATACCAGTTATATGGTACATAAACAAGCAGGGAGGAACCCATTCTTACCCACTCTGCAGGTTAGCCATGGCCCTGTGGAACACAGCCTTGAGCAACCAAGTGCATCTACAAGCTCAGTTCCTGCCAGGCAAACAAAATTCACTGGCAGACAACTTAAGCAGAAATCTCCTAGACCCACAAGAATGGAAATTGGAGCCCAACACCTTCAGCCTTCTGATCCAGAGGTGGAGGACACCAGAGGTGGACCTATTTGCCTCCCCCGAGAACCACCAGTTGAGCAAATTCTGCACCAGTAACCCTCACAGCACAGCCTGGAAAGTGGATGGCCCTATCCTTTCAATCGGAAAAAACTCTCAATTTATGCCTTTTTCCCTCTGTCCCCCTCTCAAAAGTACTACTCAAGATAAAACAGGACAGGCCAAGGGCAATTCTTATTGCCCCAGACTGGCTACGCCAGCACTGGTATCCACTCTTGCGCAGTCTGACAACAGTGCCACCCTAGCACCTTCACCAGACTCACACCCTGCTATCACAGCAGGAGGGACAGATTTTGCATCCCCAATTGCAATCCCTAAACCTTACAGCCTGGCTTATCCCTTGAATACTCCACCAGCAACCCTCAGCAAACAGGTGCTGGATGTCATTTTTGAAGCCAGAAGGCCCAGTACTAGGAAATCCTATGCTGAAAAGTGGAAAAGATATTGTTGGAATTGGTCTCAAAGGAAGGACACAGCAGTGTCCTCTTTACCTCTAATCCTGGATTACCTAGCAGAGCTACTGCACAGAGGCCTATCCTTCACCTCCATTAAGATTCATGCCTTTGCCATCTCAGCTCATTATAATAAGGAGCCACCTCTATTTTCTCACCCTCTCATCAAACAGTTCCTGAGAGGGGCTAACAACTTAAGGCCCCCTAGGAGAGCACCCACCCCTGCCTGGGACCTTAACTTGTACTGGAGAAGCTAACGCTTCAGCAGAGTTAAAATTTTTATCTTGGAAAACAGCCTTACTTCTAGCTATTACTTTAGCAAGAAGAGTGTCTGAGTTGCAGGCACTAATTGCTGTTGAACCCTTCATTATTTTCCATGCTGACAGGGTTTCCCTCGGGACTAACCCATCCTTTATGCCTAAGGTGGTGGCCAGTGTGGCTCTAAACCAATCTATCCATTTGCCAACCTTTTTCCACTCTCAGGATAAAGGGGAAAGGATCCTGCACTCCTTGGCCGTGCACAGACAGCTCAGGTTCTACCTTGACAAGACTAAACCTTTCAGAAAATCTGACCAGCTACTAGTCAGCTTTGCTACAGGGGCAGAGGGTAAGGCCATATCAAAGCAAACTATTTCCAAATGGATAGCACACTGCATCCATTTCTGCTACAAGCACCATGGAAAACCCTACCCCACAGGGGATCAGACCACATTCCACTAGGGCTACTTCCACCTCTACAGCTTTTCTCAGGGGAGTCCCTACCGGGGACATTCTGGAGGCTGCAACCTGGAGATCTGTACACACCTTCACCAAGCATTACCACTTACCAATCTTTTCTAAATCCAGAGCTGGATTTGCTACAGCAGTCTTGCAAGGCCTACTAGCCAGGCCTATCACTTCTTGACTGCCTCCATCCTTCCTCAGCTTTGGGAATCAACCCAAGTGTGATGGGTGCAACAGTGAAACACAAAGAACTTAGTACAGTTGTGTACACTTACCATAAATGTAGATGTTCGAGTGTATTCACTGTTGCAGTCCTGGTTTCCCTCCCTCTAGCCCCCTGGCTTTCTCTATCTTTTTACCTCTCCTCTCTATGGCCATTCCTAATGGCATTGGTATTTACTTTTTACTGGAGGTGTTCCCTACCATATACTAGCTTCCTGTTTGCGGGCTCCTGACATTTGGGGCAAGAACAACTGATGTAATGGCGTCTGCTGCCTGTTTTATACCCCTGACGACCTGATGTCATGGAAGAAGCGACAGCATCCGAAGCGTAAATTCTAAGGCTCTGGTATTCTTCCGGCCGACTGAGGGCTACCTGCAGGCAGATAACCCAGGTGTGATGACTGCTGCAGTGAATACACTCGAACATCTACATTTATGGTAAGTGTACACAACTGTACTTTTTACATCAGTGTCTCAGGAATGAGGGCAGTCCTAAAATTTCAGGCCTTTCAGGATGTCCTTCCTCTAGGGTTACTTTCTGTCCAGACCGACATGTTAGTCTTGGTACATCAATAAACAAGGGACAAATGTGCTCCTACCATTTGTGTCAAGAAGCGATGCAAGGGTTGTAGTGGGCAATATCTTCCAGCAACTTTCTAATGGCAATGCACATTCCATAGAAGACCAGTGTTCTAGCAGATAGGCTGAGCAGATCTCTTCTGCTACCTCACAAGTAGTGTCTCAACTCAACAGTCATGACTCAGATCTTTCATTGATGGAGCCAACCTTGCTGCGATCATTTTGCTTCTCCCATCTGTTCCAAATGCAGCTGGTTCTTTGCTCCGATCCCCCTGAAGAGGGGGTCCCTGAGAGACACTCTGATCAATGTTTGGCCCTCTAGTCTCCTGTACTCTTTCTCTAACTCCCCTAATCCCAAAATTCCTATTAAAAGCATTACAATGGAAGATCAAGGTCATCCTCATTGCCCTTTTTTGGCTTCGACAGGTGTTTCCAGATCTCTGGCCTCATCTAGTATACTGTCCTTGGGTGCTGGATCCAAATTTGGATGTACTGTCTCACCCATCCGGAATGCCTCATCTGAATATTTGAACCCGAAAGCTAACTGAGTGGTGTCTCCAGTTCCAGTGATGGCTTATCAGTCCAGGCTTTCATCCCAAGTGGTTTACAGTCTTACTTTTCTCAGAAACTGTCCACTGGGAAAGTTTCCAAAAGAAAATAGAAATGATTTTCTATTTGGTCTTCACAAAGAAATCTGTCCTTTTTTTCCTCTCCTGTGTCAGCAGTGTTTGTATTCCTTGCTTCCATTTTCCGTGATGGAGCTAGTTATTCTCCTGCCAAGGTTCAGCTAGCAGCTATCTCTAATTTCCGTATAGGAGAGGATCACACTTCTTTAGCCTCTCTCAAACTGAGCAAAGCTTTCGTCAGAGATACCTTACTCCTTAGATCTCCAGTTAAGGACACTGTTCCTCCTTGGAACCTGGCTGTCTTGCTACAGATGTTGACTCAAGCTCCTTTTGAACCTGCTGCCAAGGCTGACTTAAAAGTTACTTGTATAACTCTTCCTTGTGGCAGTGATGTCAGCCAGAATGATGTCACAGCTCCAAGCTCTATTTTGCCAACCTCCCTATATTATTTCCCACAAGGTCAGAGTTACATTGCACACCAACCCTTGTTTTCTGCCTAAAGTAGCTTCACAGACTTCGCTCAGAGTATTAACCTTTACCGTTTTCTTTCCCACTTTTTCAAATGAAGGTGAATACATGCTCCATTTATTGGATGTGCACAGGCAATTGCCTTCTACCTTCATTGAACCAAACCTTTTAGGAATTCAGATTATGTCTTGTTCTAAGACCTAGATGGGTCAAGGTGTGTCAAATGTCACTTTAGTTAGGTGGCTGAGTAGCTTTATTCCCATGTTTATAAGCTAAAAGGTTTGGCTCTCCCAAAACCACACTAAAGATCTGTCTCCACTTCAGGCTTCTTTTCTAGGGCTTCATTTGAAGACATTTGTGCTCCTGCCACCTGGTCTAATGTTTATATCTTCATTTCCCATTACAAATTGGATTTTATTTCCAGAGATAGGGTGGCTTTTGGTTCTACTGTCCTCTGACACCACCTGAAGAACTAAGTAGCTGGGGACTCTGCCCCTCAGTTGAGGAATGGGCAGAAAAGACAACATCAGATAAAGTTATGTACTTAGTGAAGTGGTAGATCTGTGTTGTCTCTTTCCCTCCTTCCCCCTTTCCATCTCCTGGAAAGTTTTTCTTCGTTTGGCTTCTGGCTGAACTATATAGTCTATCATTGGTGCATCATTAAATACTCTTGCAGCTCCAGTGCAGAATTTTCCTTTGCTCTGTCATGTAGTTTTTCTAGTAATACATACAATATATTTTTTTTTTTTTATAGAATTTGAGGACAAACTCAGTCTGAGGTAATGTTGGTGACAAGAAGGGATTATGGTGAGGGGGGAGGAGCCTGAGCTACCGATATGAAGTCTGAACAAGTAGCCTAAGTCTTATCCGAAGTTGGATCTGAGACCTGTAAGTTGAGGAAGGATGAAAATGGACAACACAGATCATTATGGTAAGTACTTAACTTTTGTGTAGATCTCAGATTTGTTTGGCTGTGTGTTGTCAACGTAAATATTGCATACTGAAGTCATAGTATACTGTAACTGGTTATGCACATGGTTAACAGTTGTTGCAGAGAAAATAGTGCACAGTATAATCAGTGGAATGGGGCTGTAAAATGTGGTGCTTGGGTAAAGCAGAAGTAGAAAGATGTTTCTGACTGAGTTGTCTTTTTACTTTTGTTATTGTTATTTAAAAAGAAGAATTTTATCTTTTTGGTAGTTAACGATTGGAAGGATGAGAAACCATCCTTAAAAGTTAAAAATATGACTTTTGATAAATTGACATTTGGAAGTGTAGTACACTGAAGTAGAACGCTGCAAGCAAAATGTGAAAAAGGTAGGGTCTGATGTTGTCAAGTTTCATTCTTTCCTCAACACATGGGTTCGGATCCAATCCAACTCTGCTGTTGTTTCACAGTTCGTGTATACTACAAGCTCTGAAGCTTCTCCCTACCCATAATGCTGTAGTCCCCCTCATCCCCCAGATCTCGTTTGCCACCATTGTGAACTGACATGGTTGTTTGCAGCTCTTGTGTGTGCTTTTCAAAAAATGATCCATTTTATACCTTTTCTTCTCTTCATATTTTTGATTATCCTTCCTTTACCTGTTTTATACTTCATTGTTTTACATGTGGTAGTTCTTGATTGCCATCACTGGTAATTTTCCACTTACCATATTATTTTCTTTTTGCAGTGAGTTGTTAGTCTTTGTATTATGTGTAGTCTTAATTATCATAGTTGGTAATTTTTCCTTTACTCTGCTGGTCAGTATTTCTTAATCCCATTGTTGGTACCTTTAATTTCTCTGCTTAGTTCTACTTACAAAAAAAAAAAAAATAGTCCTTGTTGTAGTCTGACTAGTGTATTTCTATGTATCTATTTTTTTATATTTTCCTTGCTGTTGTACTGTGGTTGTTGCTGTAGATTATAATTATGGCAGATAAACTATCCGGGTTCAAGAAGTGCAGCAAATGAGAGCATAAGATCCTGCTATGTGATGCCCATAATATGTATGTATTTAAGATCTGACTCTGGACAACAGATTTGTCTCCTTGGATCCAACACATTGAGAGCCTAGAAATCTCCCCACGACAAGATATTAATCTTCCCTGGATCCAGTACTGTCTTTGTTCCCACCACCCTTCCTGGAAAGATGTCTATCTTCTCCATAACCTCTTCCCATTTGTCAGGAAGCCTCACAGAAGGGGATGTGGACAGAATGATGAGGTTCTTTCTCTCGACACAAATTTAGATGGGCTTTCTTAATGCTCTGACCCAAACGGGTCTGGAGATGTTTACTCGTACAACGCTACTGATTCTGGCTCCTCCTCCGAGTCGTTCATCAGTTTCAGAGCCCTGTGATCCGAGACCTCTGGAGCAGTGTGATGTTTTCTCTGAATGTGTTGGAGCCATATGGTTCTTGGACCCAAAGCTTCATTGTCTGACCCGAGGGGTTAAAGTCCACTCCGATGTTGTCAGAGCTGTATCTGCCCCTCTGAGCCTCGGCATTCGATAGCTTGGTTCTGATTCCTTCCTCTGGCGTGGTGTCTTTGGCTGTGACTGTTCAGAAGCATGCCTTCTCAGCACCAACTGTTTCCTTCTCCCCAGGACATTCCACCTTCGAGGTAGTAGAGAGAGTATTCTGTTAAAGATCAGATGGTTCCTTCCCTCTGGTTCTTGTGTGTCTTTGTGTCGTGAGCTTCAACATTCTCCTCCAGAGGGGCAGCCAGCCCAAAGTCTTCAGGTGATCCCGCAGGGCATAACTGTCTCTTCAGAAACTTCTCCAGAAGATCCCACAGATGAAACCCCTAGGAAGAGGAAGTGCAAGAGGAGGCACTTGGACCCCCCCCCCGAGTCAGTCACGGAAAATACTGATCTCGATGAAGGGGAAGGGTCAGGGTCCCCAAGATCACCACATGACAGCATCTCATTTGGAGACATTTTAGAAACCCTGAAACAGAGAGGTGGATGCTCTACCCACAACCCTTCTCAGGAGGAATCTGTATTCCTGGAGGCATTTGGTACTGGCCTATCTACTTCCTGGTTGACTCTACCCACTTATGAGCTCATCGATTTGCTCTCTCAGTAGTTGTGGAAGGAACTGGATTCTGTAGAGCTGATCCCCAAGAGACCAAATGGGATCCTGGCACCACCAAAGGGAATGGAATTTTGCAACAAAGGTACTAGTGGATTCTGTGGTCGTGGCTGCAGCCACTAAAAAAGAATTTGCAGAGCAGAGTTCTTCTGTTCATCCCCCTAATGGAGTCTAGGACACTGGACATGTTTGGGAAGCATGCGTACGCATTAGTGGCCTTTGAAGTCTGGTCCCTGAATTACTTGGCACACTTTACTAGCTTGCAGAGGGATTTGATCAAGGAACACTCAATCACTCTGAGACTAGTACTTCTGAGGTAGTCTTCTATTGCTTCACAGTTGGCGACCCTTCAGTCTATTTCAAACTCGTCTACAAAGCTTATTTCACATGCAGCTGAAGGAGCCTCAGGAATGATGGGTTCAGGCAATTCCATCAGGAGGCATGCCTGGATGCATCTGTGTGATTTTGCGGAGCCCTTCAAGTCATCCTTTGTCAATGCTCCTTTTGACAGAAGTTTGTTGTTCGGCCCCAAAGTGAAAGAGACCCTCTCCAGGTGCAAGAAAATTTGTAAAACCATGTCTGCTGTGGACGTACAGTTTTTCACCACTCAAAGATCTTTTTCAGGAAATCAGCGAGGTAGTTGAAAGATGTGGTTTAGAAAATCCCAGGGTCCATTTCGTGTTGCACTTAGAGTTCCCCCAGAGGTAAAGTAGGGTTGCCAATTGTCCAGAATTTTTCTGGACAGTCCAGAATTAAGGGACACTGTCCCTGACACTGAAGAACGCATGAATATGTTTAACTGTGCACAGTAATATAGTACAACAATCCCAAGAGGAGGTTAAGGCACACTTCTCTTCTGCATGCATTTTGCTTTCACGTACATGTCCAGAATTTCTGACATGAAAATTTGTCAATCCTAGGTAGAGAGGGGAACTCAAACAGGCGATGCAGCCCTCGTGGCAGAGGAGGCCCGCAGATCCAAGGGTCCAGAGAGTCTTTCCCTGACGGGCCCTATCAGCACTCCTGAAGGGAGGCCTGATTGCCTACCTGTGTAGGCAGTCAGAGGTTGCTTATCCCTTCACCAGGGAGCCTGGCTAGACATAAGATGCATGGGTGCAGAGGATTATTTCCAGTGGCTATATTATTCTCGTTTCCCTACCACTGCCATTACAGAACAAAATTCCTGAAGTTTCACCCAGTCAGATGAATTCAGCAGCTTTGGAAATACAAAAGCTGCTGGAAAAAAGGTCATTCAGGAGGTCCCCCCAGACCAGAAAGGATCCAGAACTTACCCAAGATTCTTTTTAGGGCACTCTCCTTCACATTTGGCCTCCAGGTTTCCTCTGTGCTTATCCCCCAACACCCTCAATCCCTAAATTCCAACAGAAAGCATCCAGGTTGAAGAGCAAGGTCATCATTATCGCCCCTTACTGGCGTCAACAGATTTGGTTCCCCTTCCGCTAGCCTCATCTGATTTATCCACCTTGGATTCTGAGATTCAGTTTCAGACCTCCTGTCTCACCCAACAGACATAACTCACCTGGACATTTTGTGCCTAAAGCTTATGGCATGGTTTCCCCAATTCCACTGATACTCAACCAAAGCTGTCTTCTCCAGTGCACCATATTTTTTTGTCTTCCCCCAAAGCATCCATTAGGAAGATTTACAAAAGCAAATGGAAAAGATTTGTCCTTTGGGCACAACAATAACACATGGACCCTTTTTCAGCACCAGTTTATAAAATTTCATTTAGCAGCCATCTCCAATTTCCATATTGGAGTTGATAATTCTACTCTGGCTTCTTCACTTCTTTCTGAGGCCTTTACAAAAGCAGCCTTTCTACTCAAACCGCCCTTCAAGGATCCTATTCCACCATGGGATCTAAATTTAATGTTACAAGTTCTGACTCAGAAACCATTTGAACCTTGTGTGAATTGTGAATTGAAATATTTGACTTGGAAAACTATATCTCTAATAGCTAAAAAATATTGGCTAGGAGAGTTGCATAACTTCAGGCCTTATCCTCTAAGCCTTCTTATTTAATTTTTCATAAGGATAGCGTGTCCTTAAGAACCAGTCCTTCCTTCCAAAGGTGGTGTCAGGATCCAATATTCTTAGCATTGCAGGCATTCCAAGACACTCTGCCTTCCAGGATTGTTGTGATTCAGACAGACAGTATGTCTGCAGTTTGGTACATCAACAAACAAGGAGGAACGAGGTCTTACCCCTTGAACTTTCGTTCCTTTGGCTTCTGTATCATTCTAAACATCTCCTACTCACGTCCTACCTCACTTACCTATAGTTACCTGTGTTTCTGATTGTTTCTTCTCCTGTTTCTCCTCCATTTGTCTCAACCCGCTCCGTTCGCCCTGCAAGCTCACTCCGCTCCCCGCCCTACCCCCAAATCTCACCCACCCCCAGGGGTTCTACTCTTATACCTATCAGACCACACCCCCTCTCCTTTCCACCAATAACTATCTCATCCCCATTATCCACTCCTCTCTATTTCTCCCACGCTTTTCCCCAACACTTCCTATCCCTCCCACTGTTATACCTTTTCCATACAACAACTACTTCACATCTACTGTTTAGTAATAATTTTATAACTACTATGGCAATAACTAAGCCTTCTAACATACTCCTCTTACAAAGCTTACTCATACTCACACTTCTGCCTACTCTAACTCTAGCATACCTGCTAACCTCCTATGAGCATCTAACACAGTCACGCATCCTGTACCCCACCAAACAATTGACCACTTCTTCTCTACCCTCTCATACTGAACATTTCAATGTAACTTTCACTCCCAGCTATCTACCACCCAAATACCATAGGACAAACCACATTAGATATTACCTCCCAAATACAAGAAGACATCCTTTCCTTCTCAGTAAATATACTCAGACTAGATATTTAACACTACTCCTCCCCCTAAAGGATGGAGACATTCATCCAAATCCCAGACCAAACACCTCCACCACTACTCAACTCATTACCCCAAACTCCTCTACCATCCATATACTAAAAAAAACACCCATCTCACTACTAATAGCTCATCTGAACACACGTAGTATCAATAACAAAATTACACAACTCCATGCTCTCCTGGAACTCTACTCCTTAGATATTTTGTGTCTAACAGAAACTTGGTTAAAACCCATAACTACAGACAATGAAGTTACCCCACCTGGTTACAACATCTTACGTCTCGACCGTGCAGCCAAGAAAGGTGGTGGAGTAGCAGGTTTATTTAAATCTGATTTTCAAATTACAACCTTCCACCAAAATCCTCCCCATGTCTCTAACGCTGAAATACTTATTACCAAGCTTCAGCTAAACTCTGTTAAATCTATCTATATTATCTGCATCTATGTTCCTCTAGGCAATAACATTACTACTATTGAAAACATACTCTGTTGGTTATCTCAAAACCTCCCCCAAGAGACCATCATTCTTGGTGATTTCAACATTGATTGGAAATGTTGCAACAATAACTACCCCAGTACCCATATTAATCTCTATGGGTTTACACAAATAATCACCTCACCCACTAGAATTAACAAAACCAATAAGAAAGAAAGTACCTTAGACTGGATACTAATCAATAATCAACCCCAGACCTACAATTCTGGAACTCTCCCAGATAATGTAAGCGACCACTTTCCAACCTTTGCTATTAGGCTTAAAACCAACCCACATTCCAAACCCATATTTAGAACAATTAGAACCAAGAAAAACTTCAATCTCGATTTATTCTTAACTGAACTTAAAGCTTGTAATTGGTCCCCATTAAAACAACTTTCCCTTGATGAATGAAGCTGCCGACTACTTCAGTGCTAATTTCCTAGCCATCCTTAACCAACACGCTCCTACCCGCTCTATTAGGATAAAAACCAAACCTGCTCCATGGCTTTCTAAGGAAACTAAGCAAAACTCCATCTCAGAAATAAATACTGGCACAGATCACACTTAACTAAGAACCCGATTGACCTCCAAAACTTTAAACAATTGAGAAATGAAACAAAAAAAGCCATAATGTCTGATGAACAAAACTACTACCTACATTCGCAGCAATCCCACCATAATAAACCACAAAAATTCTGGGCAAGCATTAATGAACTATTATACCCCAGTCAATCTATTACACCAAACCCACAAGGCTCTGACCACAGCAACCCCAAATAAACTGCCAATGCCTTTAATACCTTTTTCACCAAAACTATTCAAACTCTAGCCAGTCAACTCTCTCCACAAAATTCAACCTCATCTAAGTCTGAATCCAACCCACCTCCTCCATTTCACTTACAACCTGTCCCTACAGCTTTTATTCTCACCCTTTTACAAAAACTTAAACCTTGCACTCCCTCTGCTGACCAACTACCTGCAGACTACTTACAGTTAGCAGCCAAATCTATTGCCTACCCCATCTCCATTCTCATCAATAGAAGCATTACTGAAGGATACGTCCCCAATCTTTGGAAAGGCTCACATATTATTCCCCTTCATAAGGGGGGAGACTCCATTGACCTTTCCAACTATCGTCCCATAGCCCTACTCTCCCCTTTATCTAAGGTTATGGAAAGGTGCGGCCATAGGCAATTACTAGACCACCTTCTCCATAATAACCTGCTCTCCAACTCCCAACATGGCTTCAGACCTTCCCACAGCATTACTACTGCCCTCCTCTCCTTCATGGACACCATCAACAAAAACCGCAACCTTAACATGCTCTCCTCTGCACTTTTCATTGACCTGTCCAAAGCTTTTGACATGGGTAAATCACAATATACTCATAAACATTCTGAAATCTATGTCACTTGATGCACTAGCTATAAAATGGTTCCTATCCTACTTAAATAACAGACATCAAGCTGTGCTCTGGAATACCACTCTTTCTACCCAACTACCCGTTAATATTGGTGTCCCTCAAGGGTCCATACTAGGCCCACTCCTATTTTCCTTATTTATCAATGACCTTCACGAAGCAGTTCCCCAGGCTACATGCATACAATACGCAGATGATTCTACACTTATATGCTCAGCCACATCTGAATCTGAACTATGGTTTACAAAACGCTCTCTCATACTAAACCCCCCAAAAACTAAACTTCTACTATTTACACCTACCAATAAATCTCCACCAATTGACTTCACTATAGCTTCCAATAATAGCACTGTTATATCCCAGGACCTTACTACCAAACTGCTAGGTATTACCATAGACAACAACCTTAGCTTTGACACTCATATTAATAATATCTTGAAAACAACTAACAGGAAAATAGGCTCTCTATACAGGATCAAACCCTTCCTCACTCCTGCAACTAGAATAACTATCGCCTGCACCCATCTAATCTCTACCCTACTCTATGCCTCTCCCATTTTCACTAACCTGTCAAAAAATTACCTTAAAAAACTAGAAAACTCCTACAACAACATAGCCAGATTTGCCACTGGTAACCCTTTTAAAACACACCACTGTATTAATCTAAAATACCTAGGGTGGCTTGAATTACAGCAACAGCTAAAATATAATCAACTGACCATTTCCCATAAAATTCTTTATCAACCTGCTAAGACACCCATACTATCTAACCTTATTCATCCCTACAATAACCTGAAATCCCTAAGATCTTCACAAAAAATCCTCATACATATTATCAAATCAAACAATAGAGCTGGAGACTCTCTCTTCACTAATACTGTTGGGAAAATCTGGAACTTACTCCCCACTGAACTTTCAACACTTCCCTCTATTTCCTTGTTCAAAAATAAACTTAAGCTCTTCCTTAAAACACATTGGATGTGCCCCTGTACTAAACCTGACTAACCTACATGCTCTCACTACTTGTTTCAACCCCACCTTATATGCTCTAGCTACCTGTTTCTACCTCACTGTCTCAACTCAGTAACAATCTCATCAGAATTCAACTACCATTCTACCTCTACTACCTAGCCTTACCTATTAGTATACTCTCATAAAAGTTCCAGTCTTCACGATTAGAATTTTCTTACTCGACTTCTATTCCAGTCTTGCTTTCCTTTTTTCCCCTTCTTATATCTAGAATTATATTATGTGTTTTACTATCAATCTTTATGAACAGTTAAAATGCAGCCTCATGATAAATTGTATTATGTTTAGTCAATATTTTGTGTTATATACTCTATATACCTGTAACCACTTTTTAGCTAATACTGCTTTAGTTATTATTAATGTAGTCGATCTCATATATGTACTTCTGTAGATGTGTACTGTAATTGAACTTTGGAGCTTATCTCCCCGGGCCTCTACTGAAAATGGACATATATCCAGCTAGACTAGCCCGGTCAACAAATGTAAAATAAAATAAAATATTAACCAAATTATTATTAACCTTCTTGTATTCTTTCCATATTATTCAAAGATGAATATGTTTTACACTTATTAGATGTTCACAGACAGTTGCGTTTTTATCTACACAGATCGGATAAATTTAGAAAATCAGATCAGTTATAGATATCTTTTTTTTTGGAAACTAGATTGGGTCAATCAGTTTCGAAAGTAACTTTGTCAAAATGGGTGACAGATTGCATTTCATTTGTCTATAAAATGTTTTGTCTGGTCCTGCCAAAGCCCTTAAGAGTCATTCATCTATGTCTGCGGCAACTTCATTAGCCTTTTTATCCAGGACTTCCATGGACGATATTTGCGCTGCTGCAACTTGTGCTAATCTTCACACTTTTATTACTCATTACATATCGTATCTGGTCTCAAGAGGAAGAACGGCCTTCAGCCCTACAGTACTTGGGAATATCCTTCCTTGGAGTCCACTCGTGATTCAGGTAGCTGGGGTCTTTGCCCCGTATGTTGAAGAAGGAATGAAAATTGACAGCATCAGATAAAGAAGTTATGTATTCACCATAACATTACATCTGTGTTGTCCATTTTCATTCTTCCTCACTTCCCCTACCTTGTTTCTGTTGATGATGACTGGAACAACAGGTGAGGATTATAGGAACTAACTTCCTTCTATTTGAGCTCCGCATAGTGACTTTCCATAGTAAAGTAAAATATGATCATCATGTCATACAATAAAGAGCTGCAAACAATGTCTAGGGGATGAGGGGGACTACAGCATTATGGGTAAGGAGGAGCTTGAGAGCTTGTATCCATGACCTTTGAAACAGTGGTAGAGTCAGATACCAGGATCTGATATGAACCCATGTGTTGAGGAAGAATGAAAATGGACAACAAAGATGTAATGTTCTGGCAAGTACACAACTTTTTAATAGCCAAAGAGGCAAGAGAGGAAAGGGTGTGTTCTAAAATAATATAAAGAAGGGGGTCATGAAAAAAATGGAGAGGCAGCTGTATCCAATCTGTAAGTAATGTTCATGTCTTGAAAGTGAGTAGCGCAAGATGGAGAAAAGCTATCATTATCTAGAGATCATGAGCAATGGAGTGTAGTGAATTAAAAATAGATGTAATGTTAGCACAAGAGAATTTGCTTAGAAGTAGGGAGATTGGAAGAATGCAAACGAGTGGGTATAATTGGGATTGCTTGGGGTGTGAGAGGGTCATGAATTTTAGCT
Organism: Protopterus annectens; assembly: GCF_019279795.1. Classification (NCBI taxonomy): domain Eukaryota; kingdom Metazoa; phylum Chordata; order Ceratodontiformes; family Protopteridae; genus Protopterus; species Protopterus annectens. The sequence goes on from NC_056725.1 coordinate 468,776,048, forward strand.
GAGTATATTTTCTAATAGGAGACATTGCAGTACTGGAAGGATAAGTGAGGAAGATTGGTAGTAGTGATGATGAAACTGAAACGAAAGGGGATAGTGTTTAGTTCATTGTTTAGATTTGATGCAAATGATGAGCATGTGGCAGGGAAATATGTACATTATTGTGAGGAAGACTGTGTAATACTGGGAGGCTTAAGTATTGCTGCCGAACCACAAGAAGATAAGATGCGTGTTAAAGTAGTTTTTTATTGTATATTCTAAAAATTATCACTGAAAGTCATGCTTGAATTAGTAGATGTATGAAGGGAGAGGAATGGAAGGGACCAACATTTTTTGAGAGATGTAATAAAAGTGGCAAGTCATGTAGACAGAATATTTATGTGTAGAGGCTGGGTATTTGGATTCAACTTCGTCCACTTTCAGACTTTGGAGCCAAAGCTCAGGCTCCTCCCTTTATCCATAACCCCCTGTTACCCAGATCTCATTTGCCGCTCATTTGATCCAGATGTAATTTCCACTGCTCAGGTTCAGTGCAGTCAAGTACAAGTATTTTTGACATTGTTTGGCTCCCTTACAGGTCAGTGTTTCTATTCTGCTTATATTTAATCGCCTTTCTCCATTTACCAAAGTTTAATACTTAGTTCTTTCATAGATGGTACTTTTCTCTCTCTCACACACACACCTTTGGCAACCTTTCTTCACCTTAATGGTAGAAGTATTTTTTTTCATAGTGTAGGTTTAACTTAAGTTAGGTGTTCATCTAACCATTATGTTTATTGTGTTTTGCATTTTTTGTGGTGTTTTAATATTTGCTATTTTGTAGTTTTCAGTATGGGCATTTAACCTTCCATCTTCAAAAAATGTGTGGTCTGTAGCCACAAGATCCAGAATTCAGATTTGCACACTAAAGGTGTGTATTTTCTTGCAGCTACCCAACTGAACAAACAGTGCTCCAGCTGCACTGATATTTGTGCTTGGGCCATTATATAACATAGGAACAAGCTCAGTTTGAAAGGTCTTCTCCCTCCCCCTCTGGGAAACTCATCCCTTTCTCATCCTTCTGCTTCTGGGACTCCCCCCCCCCCCCCCTGTCAAAAAGCCTTCTGGCAGACATAAAGGGAAGAAGAGTAGTGAGAGACTAAATGGAAAATCCAGAGAGTCCAGGAAGTGCTGTCCGGACTGGTCTTCAGCTCTTGTGCCAACATTTCTGAGGTCATCTGATGCGACCTCACTCTGATTCAATTGTCTGATCCATTACCCCTCTGTTACTGGAACCAAGGTTTTCACTGGCACCTATTTTCTTGCAGACTTCATTCTCCTTTCCTACAGGAAAGGACCTTTCATCAGTCCTTCAGGCCCATCCACTACCTGTTGCCTCTGATCAGTATGGTCTACCTAGCAGTCTGCCCAAAGTTAACATGGTTAGGATGATGAGAAAGGTCTCGGCCCAGATCCAATTGGGTGTTCTTCCGACACAGACCACTGCTGGACCTGTGTGTTTTGGCCCATCACCCACCTGTCATTGCTCCTACCCTGATCTTTCGGTCAGATTTAGGGCCTGCGTACCAGAGTTTTTCCAAGGGTTTGTCCACATCAGATCCAAAGATTTGGTCATCTTTGACTCCAGCTTCTGTGCTCCATCTGGTTGAGTGCCTTGGAACCATAATGTTTTTTATTCTGAAGCGTCAGTGTAGGATCTGGGAGAATGGGATCAACTCCAAAGCTTTCGGAGCAATCTCTTCCTCTCAGCACCTATGCACTAGACAGCATGGCATCTGCTTCAGAGCCAGACCCAGGTGGGTACCAGGATTAATTTGGAGTGGAAGCTTTGACTCCATCCAAAGTGGTCTTGGGGTCCTCCTTTGGCTTCAGCATTTTAAGCTTTTGAGAGGGTTTTCTCCCTTTCTGGTGAGTGGACCACCCTTCCACACTCTGTTCCATCCATCCCTCTTAGGATGCCCTAGGGTCCTGATTATGCTCATCTTGTTTTGTTGGGATAGTAGGCCCTGTTGAGCCTTGATACTGTCTGCCTTCAGAATTCTAATTCCTTTTCCAAGTCTTTTCTAGAGCATCCCACAGTTAGAAACTCCTTGCAGGCATGTGTGCAGGAGGAGGCATGTTGTCTGCTTCTGTTCTTCCTCAACTTCCCTCCTTCCACCCCCCTTCCATTAATATTGCCTGGTTCCTGGTATGATCGTACTGAACTCCAACTTGGTTTATTCAGAGTTGGATCTGAATACACCCATTGAAGGACAGAAGCAGACAACACAGATCTATCATTATGGTAAGTGCATAACTTCAGTTTATATTAGGGGAGGGGTGTGTGTCTGATCATGCTATAGGTACAGTGGAGTGGATAGGTAAAGGAATGATTAGGTAGGGATGGAGATGGAATCATGAAAATGGAGCGAGGCTGAAAATGTAAACTGGCTGTAGAGCATGGCAGGACAGGTAATAAGAGAATGAGGAAGCAGAGAAGTGATATGATGAAGGGAGTTGGGTGGTAGCAAGACTGTAAAGAGAGGAAGAATGAGATGTACTGCTAGGGATTGAAAGTTAGAGAAGATATTTGTGAACTGGATAGGGGAATCTGAAATTGCTTCAAACAAATTGTGAAAAAGTCAAAAGGAATGGATGGGGCTATGATATTTGAAATAAAGAAGTTGAAAGGTAATGGGGAGCAGCAAGTCAATGTGGAACTAGGAAAAAGAGAAGTAGGTGGTGGGCAAGGGGGGGGGTGGATGCATTGACATTGATGTGGAAAAATAAGGATGATGAGTAAGACTTAAGTAAAATTGTTAATGAAGGTCCAGCAAATGGAGATTTTTTAAAGTGTTTTTTTTTATATTTTCTGGTGAATGTGTTTGAAAATGGACCTGTTGAATAATCACTTCAAAGGATACGAAGAACTTCTTTTGGTGAAGTGAAGGGATGTGTAAGAGAGAGTGGAAGGAACGTCTAGAAATTGACAGACATTTGAAGAATGGAAGGGAGGAAGGTCTGTATGGTTTCCTTATTGATTGCTGAATTAGAGGCAGAAATTGATATAAGAAGCTCATTTGCAAATATTTTAATTGTTTTCTGAAGGGGTAAGCTGCGCATGTGACTATAGTAGTACTAGGTGTATTGGCTAAAAGTAAGCGCAATCAGAAGGGTGTAGGAAACTTCAGGCCCATGTCTCTTTGTAACTGTGATGCAAAAAAATGCCCATGTCTTTCTAACTGTGACACAAAGATTTTTATAAGAGTCTTAACTGGAGTTATAAGAAGATGGCCATTGTGAGACTTGGTCAGGTGAGTTTTGTGAATGAAAAACTCTCTAGCAATCACTGGCTTTTGTTAAATTTTTTAGAATGGGGGTGAAAGTGTGTTGTAGGATTAGGATACTGTGATGAAAATTGTAGTACAGATTATAGGGAAGGGCAAATGGATGCAAGGTTTATTGGCATTTTATTGTGGCCCTAAGATTAGAATAATATGGAGTGGCAGAATGTCTGAGGAGGTAAGATCGAAGAGAGAAGCTTTCCCCCATGTTATCTTTGTCTAAATAGCAAAAAAACTGGTTCAAAAGATTCACATTGTTATTTAGGAGGGGGTTGTTTAGGATTACTACAAACCTGTTCAAAGATGACTACTGCTCTCTGAAAGATCTAGAGGGCTCCCTGCCAGAGTTACTGAAGATTATTTCAATTATTTGGAGAGGAATCCAGTTTCTAGCTTCTCCCTAAGAAAATCGGTGGTAATTAATATAGGTAGTCAGGAGGGAAAGGTATTAGGCCTCCCTAATTTGAGATGGGGACAGAGTTATTTGGAAGTAAGACGATCCAGTGGTGTAGAGAGATAGTCTTAACTATGGTCCAGATGACCATGTTCGATTAGCTGCAAATATGTCTGATACACTGAGCAGTGGGAAGGTGAGCTTGAGCAGTTAGTGGAGGTGTCCAGGCCCAGTGCATTAGTAGCACCTGCTGATGCACACGCAGAAGCCATGCTCACTCACACTACTTGTCCTTACACTGTTTCGTTAAGGGTAAAGACAAACAGGAAATCCTGCACATTTCCTTCTCTCAGCAGTTCAGCCATTGCAAGGCAAGCACAGTGACTACCTGAGGGTGGAGGGATTAGGTGGGGAGGTGCCACATGTATGTACTGAAATACGGCTGGTGATGGGAGGGTATTAAAAGGGAGGTGACAATGGAGTAGATTACCAAGAAGAGTATGTAAGTTCACTGAAGGAATATAGTTGTAGATGCAATAGCTTTTTTTTGTGGCCTGAAAAGAGAGAAGTGGAAGAAAGGAGAGCTGGTGAATATTTTGTGTGTGTGTGGGGGGGGGGTAGAATTTTAATTATGGTTAAAAATAAGATATATTGTCTGACACTGGATAACAGCCTGCATAGGGAAAATATGGGAGGATGATGGGTAGAAGACTAGCTTTGGCCTGGTGATGAACAGAATGCTAAAAGGGGGAGCCCCATTTGATTTTATTTAGTTCTGACCAGTTATGCTTGCAGTCAGAGTGCATTTCTATCTGATGTTTGTGTATAAACTAAGATTTTTTACATTGAAGACTATGACCTTGACATCTACAAGTACAGAAACAGAAGAAAGATTATATATTTTGTATATGAACATATAAAGTAAGGCTTTTTTATATATGTTGGAGTTGACTACGTATCTTTTTTGTTGTACTGTGTTGAAATTTGTGATTTAATGTGCTTTTAAAATGTGTGCAGTTGTCTTTTAATGATAAAAATGAAGACTATATATACAGACTGTCATTCCTACTTATCACATACTAAAAACAAAAGGCTTTTTGTTTGTTTTTAGTATTGTTTTTCATTATTAGATTTAGTACATAATTTTGCTTGTGTAGTAAAAGGAGTAGTGTGGTCGGTAGCTTTACAGTTGAACTTGGTATTGGGTGAGTTTGGGACATGCTAAAAGTAATCTACCCTTAACTCTGTATGTTTGCTCTTTGACAGTTACCATGGTCCTTTTTTTGTTTTGTCTGATTTTATTGGTGTGTGTGTGTGTGTGTGTGTGTGTGTGTGTGTGTGTGTGTGTGTGTGTGTGTTTGTGTGTGTGTCTCCTTTAATCTTTAAGTTTAGAGATCATAACTACCCGGAAGTTTGCGAACAATCATCTACATGAATTGTCACTGTTGAAGCGACACCTATATCCCATGTGCAAACATAGAAAAAGAGGTTGTGGATGAATGAATGGATCTTAACTATTTTTTTTCCTGAATGTTTACTTTTCAGTAAAAACAAAATGAAAACTCAAGCAAAGCTAGATCTTCCACCGAGTGACCTCCCAGACCTCTTGTATCAGAGGCACATGGGATATATGCAAATGATCCTTATGAACATCAGGTGTTTCAGCTAATTGGCAATTTGCTGGAGTTTTCATTTTGTTTTTACTGATTGGTTTTTCAGTGACCTTCTCACTCATTGTTTTAGTTTGGGATATTTTTGCAGTGACCCTAATGATAATGGACATCAGTTCGGTATAATAGCCCTGTGTTTCCCAAAATATGTATATGATTTCCCCAAGTCCACAGCTATTTGGGTTTGGCTTTATTGTCCTGAAATTGTTCATTAAAAATGACAAAACAAGTTATGAGCATTCCGAATTGCCAATTAGATGAAACACCTGATGTTCATAACGATAATTTGCATATATTCCATGTGACTCTGATACAAGAGGTTTGGGAGGTCACTCAGTGGAAGATTTTCTTCATGTCTCGCTGTTGCAGTCATCACATTTGGGTTATCTGCCTGCAGGTAGCCCTCAGCCGGCCTGAATACCAGAGTCTTGGGATTTCTGCGTCGGATGCTGTCGCTTCTTCCATGATGTCAGGTTGTCAGGGGTGTAAAATATGCAGCCGACGCCATTACATCAGTCTTTCTTGCCGTGCGGTGCCCAAAGCAGAAGCAGGTCACAAGTGCCGGTCGGCTAACTCCTGAAATTTTCAGTTTTGAGTTTCAAACCTGAAGTCTTCAAAAAGGTAAGTACCCCATTGGGGATCCTTTTTTCTTGCTCTAACCGATGTCAGAAAAAATTAACAATTGTCTTGCCTGTGGAAAGCAAATACCTCATAGAAATTTTCATTCTTAATGCATCACCTGTTTAGGCCCAGACCACAATGTCCCTTGCTTTCGGTTTTGTGCCTTGTTCAACACCTGAACTATTCGTCGTTGAGCTATATTTGTAGCTAAATACTTTCGTTCTCGATCTTCGCACTCCGAAATGGCTTTGTTAAGCCATCTGACTACCGATCTTCCGAAAAAACATAAGGATAAAGACAGAGACAGACAGCATAGGTCCAAAACTGCCGACGCTTTCGATAAGCTAGTCGCCAGTCCACCGGTACTCAGTGAGTTGCTTTCACAGCCCCTGATACCCGCTACTGCAGATTCACAGACCTCTACTGAGACCCATTCAAAGTCTGGTATGCCGTGAGATGCTTCTTCAACTATGGGACCTGCGGATTTCTCTACCTTGGATGGGTTCGGACCTGCTGTGCAGGCACTGGCTTCTGAGGGTGTGTATTCAGGCCTACTGATTTTCATATTAAACCGACGACTTCGTTTCAAGCTAAGAATACCGAATTCCTCAGGCCTAAAGCTCGCACTAAGCCTAGAAAACCGATGACCAAAGCACATTCTCAGGCCCATATGCCCCAAAAACAAATGATTACAGTGGCTGAAGACCTTATTACCTTAATTAGGGGAAGCCAGCCTCCACCCCCCCACCCCCCCCACCCCCGAGGGACCTAGAACTGATTTTCTTTCTGATTCTTCTGATATCTCTGTTCCTTTTGACTACCAGGATTTACCCTTATCTACTTATAAGGATTCTGATGCAGAGGATTCCTTTCCCTCTGCTTCCCCTCCAAAAGATTTTTCTTTTGGTGAAACCTTGCATACTCTTAGGGAGCATTTCCTCTGGGAAAGCCAGGACTATTCTCAGTCCAAAAAGAGACTTATAGAATTTTTAAACCTGCCTCAACATAGGCCTCTAGCTATCCCTCCTGTTCTGGAGATTGTAGATGTTTTCTTGGAATCCAGCCTTACCCCAGACGCTTTGCCTCCAGCTCCCAGGAAACCTGACAGGTACTACAGAGTACCTGACTCTAACAAATTCCTTTTCAAGAATCCTACTGCGGATCCAGAGACAATTTCCTACAGACCAAAAGGCATTAAGGCTATTACTGCCAAAAATCCTACCCCTTCTGATAGGGATTCTAGAGCTTTAGACAGATGGGGTAAGAATGTATATACTTCTGCTACTTTGGCCGTTAGGGCTTTAAATTTCAGTTTCATATGTTAAAGTATCAGCAGCATATTATGGGATTAATTAAACAGAAAATGATGTTGATTCCTGACTCTGCTGAACACAAAGATTTACAAGAGTTAATGCATTCTGCTGACCAAGTAGGTAAACATACTTTGCAATGTGATTTTAATGCTTTAGAAGCATCTTGCATGGCTGCTGTCACTGGGTATGTACTTAGAAGGCATGCTTGGCTTAAGGAACAAAGCTTGCCAGATCATATTAAAGCTAAACTACTGGATGTACCCTTAAACCAAGAGCACCTTTTTGGCAACAAAGCAGAATAAGTCCTTAAAAGGATGGAGGAAAAAGCTAAATCTATGCAAACTGTTAAATATTTCGTACAAGTACAGCCACCAAGATTCAGCAGGCATTGGCCTTCAAAGAACTGGTCCTTTCTAGTCCCTTCCAGGCCTTCTCAGGCTAATCCCAGGAGTAGCAGACCACCAAGACTTCAGTCTCAGGCTATGCACAGATCTAAGCTGTGGAACCCCCCACTTACAAAGCAGGAAGTAGTAAGCCACCCCCCTATGGAAGAATGGCACAATGACTTATCCTTAACTCTACCAAGCCTTGCTCAACTACTTGCTCCATTAGGAGAAAAGCTTGCCCTGCATGCAAAAAACTGGAAACTCATTACCCAAGACAAATGGGTTTTAAACATAGTTTCCCTAGGATACAGATTCCACTTCCAGTCACTCCCAATCACAAGTGGATGGCCAGACCTCTCCCCAAACCAGTGGGCAGAGGCCCAAAAACAAGTGCTCTCTCTTCTCAGTATCAGGGCTGTTCAACCTGCCCCAGCAGAACAAAAGGGACAAGGTTTTTATTCAAGACTGTTTCTGGTTCCCAGAAAAGAAAACTCTTGGCATCCTATCCTGGACCTTTCTATTCTCAACACCTTTCTGGTGGTTCCAAAATTCAAAATGCTAACTCTTCAACAGCTTCTTCCTATGCTAGCCAAGGATGCCTGGCTGGCAGCTCTAGACTTGAAAGAAGCTTGCCTGCCCATCCCAATAAGGGAATCCTGCAGAAAATACCTACGCTTCAGGGCAGGCTCCATGCACTATCAGTTCTCTGCACTTTCCTTTGGCTTATCTACTGCGCCCAGGGTATTCACAAAGTGCCTAGCTCCAGCCATTGCATTTTTCAGGCAGAGAAATATTCAGATTTACCCATACTTGGACGATTGCCTGATTCAGGCAGAGAGTCAGGACTTGCTATTACAACACTTGGCATTTGTAAAGAGACTTATAACTTCACTGGGGTGCACCATCAACGAAAAAAAATCACACCTATTACCCTGCCAACAGATTGTGTTCCTGGGAGCAAGCTTGAACACAGCTTCCCAGATGGCATTCCTCACTCCAGAGAAACAAGTTCATTTGACAACCTACTTCAATCTACTGGCCACAAAAACCCAGCTATCTGCAAGGAAAATCCTGCAAACCCTGGAGTTCATGGCCTCTTGCATTCTGTTAATTCCATATGCAAGACTGCATATGAGGAAACTTCAATGGTATCTAAAAAGTCTATGGTGTCAACATTTTCCGGACCTGGAAACAATGATTCCTATCATTCCTTGTCTAAGGGCAGAGTTCCTTTGGTGAGAAGAGGCCTGCTACCACAACAAGGGACTCCCTTTCATTCTACCCCCTGCCACCCAAACCCTAATAACAGACGCATCAGACTATGCATGGGGGCTCACATGGCAGAGCAGTGGATTCAGGGCAAATGGAACCCAAAACAGATACACCTGCATATCAATCAAAAATAAATATTAGCTGTACAGAATGCTCTGACAGCCTTCAAAGACCGTATTCTTCCAGGACAACTATTGGTAAAGACAGACATCACCACAGTTATGTGATGCATAAACAAGCGGGGGGGACCCATTCTTACCCACTCTGCAGACTAGCCATGGCTCTGTGTAACACAGCGTTGAGCTACCAAGTGAACCTACAAGCTCAATTCCTGCTAGGCAAACTAAATTCATTGGCAGACGACTTAAGCAGAAATCTTATGGACCCACATGAATGGAAACTGGAACCCAAAATATTCCAGCTGTTGAGGAACAAATGGGGGACACCAGAGGCAGACCTGTTTGCCTCCCCTCAGAACTACCAACTGAACAAATTCTGCATCAGAGCTCCCCACAGTCAAGCTTGGAAAGTGGATGCCCTGTCCTTTACCTGGGGAAGCCTCTCAGTTTATGCCTTTCCCCCTCTGCCTCTCCTCTCGAAGGTTCTACTAAAGATCAAACAGGACAAGCCAAGGACAATACTGATTGCACCAGACTGGCCAAGCCAACACTGGTACCCCTTTTGCACAGTCTGACAGTGCTACAACCTTGGCACCTGCCTCAGACCCCTTCCCTGCTGTCCCAGCAGGTGGGCCAGATTCTGCACCCTCAGCTTCAAACCCTGAACATTACTAAGGTGCTGATGTCATTCTTGAGGCAAGGAGGCCTAATACTAGAAAATCCTATTCAGGAAAGTGGAAAAGATGCTGTTTCCTAGAGCTCAGGGGATGGGCACAGCGGTGCTCAGCTTGCCTCATATTCTAGATTGTTTAACAGAATTGCTCCACAAGGGCCTATCTTTCTCTTCAGTTAAGATTCATGCCCTCTGCCATATCAGCACATTGTGATACTGAGCCACCCTCTTCTCTCATCCCTTGCTAAAACAATTCCTTAGAGGGGCCAAAATGTAAGGACCCCCCCCAAGAGACCTCCCAGTCCAACCTGGGACCTTAACTTTGTATTGGAGAAACTCGCCCCCCCCCCCCCCTTTGAACCAGCTGCTACAACAGAGTTGAAATTCCTTTCTTGGAAAACAGCTTTATTTCTAGCCATCACTTCAGCAAGAAGAGTGTCTGAACTGCAGGCCCTCATGGCAGTGGGAACCCTTCATTGTCTTTCATGCGGACATGGTTTCCCTCAGGATTAATCCATCCTTTATGCCAAAGGTGATGTCTAGTGTGGCTCTAAACCAGTCCATACATTTGCCTACTTTTTCCCCTAATCCTCAGATTAAAGGGGAAGGGATACTGCATTCTCTGGACCTACACATACAACTTAGATTCTATATGGACAGGACTAGGCCTCTCAGAAAATCTGACCAGCTGCTAGTTAGCTTTGCTACAGGGGCAGAGGGGAAGGTCATTTCAAAACAAACCATTTCCAGATGGATAGCACATTGCATCCATTTCTGCTATAAACACCATGGAAAACCTACCCCACAGGGGATAAGAACACATTCCACCAGGGTTGCATCTACCTGTACTGCATTTCTCAGAGGAGTCCCTACCAGGGACATCCTGGAAGCTGCAACCTGGCACGCTCTGTACATGCTTTCACCAAGCATCACCACCTGTCTATCTTTTCTAAATCCAGAGCTGGATTTGCCACAGCAGTCTTACAGGGCCTTATTGCTAGCCCTAATGCTGTTTAACTTCCTCCACCCTTCCTTAGCTTTGGGAATCAACCCAAATGTGATGACTGCAACAGTGAAACACGAACATAGTACAGTTGTGTACACTTACCATAAATGTAGATGTTCGAGAGTATTCACTGTTGCAGTCCTGGTTACCCTCCCTCCAGCCCCCTGACTTCTCTTGACTTTTACCTTTCCTCCTTATTTGGAATATATTATATCATGTGTATTTGCTTTTTGCTGGGGGTGTTTCATACCATATAATTGCTTCCTATTGTGGAGGCACCTGACATCTGGGGCAAGAAAAACTGATGTAATGGCGTCGGCTGCATGATGTCATGTAGTCCAATCTCGCCTACATTCTTACCCGTGAGTTCGGAGCCGAATGTCTGCTCTGACGTGGCCATACTTTTTTAGCTCGAAGTCTTTCTATTGGCTGGGCTAAGATGGTATCCCATGCTGCACTGCTCTGTAACCCCAGATCTCGTTTCCGCTCATGTAGCTCGGACATGGTCTCGCTCTTGGCTGTGGCTAAGTACCCTTTTCTTGTATCAGAGGAGTTTTTTGCTAAGAAAAAAGCTATTTTAATAGCTATTGTGTGTGTTCTTGACTGTATTGTGGAAAAGTTGTGTGTTGTTTTATAGCGTATTCTGTGGTATCCCACTAGCTGTTTCCAACAGGCTAGGCCCGTTTCAGTTAGAGGACTTAGTCTGTCCCCTTGCTTTCCTTGTGTGCTAAATCCTTCCCTTGGTCTAAAACCGTTTAAATTAAGAGGAATTAGTCTTCCTCCCTTGTATTTGTGTCTAAGGATCATTTGAGTGAGAGGTTTTTGTGGTGTTCTGACTGTTTGGCTTGTTCCCGCGCTTGTGGCTGTTTGACTGTTGGTCTAATTTTTAGTTAGTTACTTGCTGTTTGTGGTAACTATGTCCAAAGATACTAAGGAGCATAAGAACTTGGGCTTCAAGAAGTGCTCCAAGTGCAGTTATAAGATGTCCATCTCTGATGGACACACTGTTTGTGTGTACTGTCTGGGAGCGATTCATCTCCAGGAATCATGTAGTTTTTTGTCATGCCTTTAGCCCATGTGTTCATCAGGAAAGGAAGAACAAATTGATTTTGAAGGGACTTCTGAAACCCTCCTTCGAAAAGGGTCTGGAGAGTGCTTCCAGCTCTAAGGCAAAATCTTCCAAGGCAAAAAAGCGATCCCCAGCTCCATCAGTTTCCTCGGAGCCGCCGGAGAAAATAGCAAAATCTTTGACATCCTCGGCTTCATTGTCCTCGGGGCCACAGGAGGTGTCAGTGGTTATGGAACCTGCTTCGGCTCCAATTTTCTTGGAGCCTGTTCGGAGCCGGTCGCCTAGCATTAGGTCTGTATCTCCTCGCAGGTCTCCTTCAGAGAGGAGGTCTCTATCTCCTCCCCTATCCTCCAAATCTTCCAGGACCTTATCCGATGTGGACGTCGATAGAGTGGTGCAGAGATTTCTTCAGTCACCGGTACTGGCTAAATTGTTCTCTGCTGCGACCCAGTCGGCTCCAGAGCCGGTCCCTCAACCTACATAGATATTTCCTCCTCCGAGTACATCTCGGCTTTCAGAGCCAGAGTGCTCGGCTCCGTGTGATGTCCCTAGGTCTGTTCCGACAGCCCCTCCTGTCTTATCGGTTCCAACCCCGTCGATGCCGTCCACGGGGTTCAGGACTCAGGATTCATTGACCGGACCTGAGGGAGAGGCTTCGGGACACCTCTCGGCTCCTGGTCTCCCTCTTGGTGCTTTGGCGCAGGGAAGCCTGACTCCTGTCTCGGCTTCGGAGGCTGTTCGTTCTTCGGATTCGGGGGGACCAGCCTTCAAGGCCATGCAGAGCACGCTGGCCAGGTCGTCAACGGCATCATACGGGTCAGTCACTCTGTCCCCTACAACACCGGTGCAGGTCTCTGATCACCATCTTTCTCTGGACAGTGGAGCCCCAAGGCCTCGGGGTACCCCCACGAGTGGTCCCCATATTTCTGAGGGCCCCTCAGAGTTTTTGCCTGAGGAGCTGCCCAGAAAGGAAGCGTGCAAGAGGAAGCACATAGATTCCCAGGATGAGTCTCTCACGTCAGACACCGACCTCGAGGAATCGGAGGGGTCCCCTAAGTCCTCCTCTTTTCTTTCTCTGACATCCTAGAGATTTTGAAGCAAAGAGGTGACTGGCCATCCAAAGCCCCCTCCAAAGAGGAGTCGGTCTTCCTGAAGGCCTTTGGTGCTCAGCCCTCCACTTCCTGAGTATCTCCACCATTCGACGAGCTTCTGGATTTGGTTTGTCGAAGAGTGTGGGAAACCCCTGACTCTGTGGAACCAGTCCCCAGGAGACCCAATAAATTTTTGTCTGCCCCTCCTGATAAGGAATTTCTATCCAAGGGAGTCCCTGTGGATGCCATGGTGGTGGCAGCTGCCACCCAGAAGGAATTAGCTGAGACTTCTTCCACCGGCCATCCCCCTAACTAGGAGTCTAGGACTATGGACCGGTACAGGAAGCATACATTTTCTTCAGCAACCTTTACCTTATGGTCACTGAATTACTTATCACACTTTACACAGCTCCAGAGAGATCTCCTAAAGGAGCTTGGAGATACTCTCACGGGTAACGTTTCTGAGGCGGTGGCTCAGAAGGTCAACGCTCAGATGTCTACCCTCAATTCTATTGCGAACTTCTCCATGAGGCTGATGATCTACGCAGCCGAGGGAGCGAGTAGGGCAGCAAGTTCAGGAGTTGCTCTTAGGAGGCAGGCCTGGATGCGCCTTTGTCATTTCGCGGAGGCCTTCAAGTCTTCATTCACTGATGCCCCGTTTGATGGATGTCCTTCAAGGATGCATCTGCAGTCCTAACAAATGGGTTGTCCTGTTGTCAGGCAGCCCTTCGGTCGGCCGGATTCCAAAGTCTGGGTCTGGCCTCGGCTGGTGTCGCACTTCACCCGACGTCATCACTGCTGGTCTTCGGGTATAAAGGCATCAGCCGACGCCATTTTCCTCAGTCTTTCTTGCCACGTGGCGCCCGAAGCAGAAGCTGTTCGCAAGTGCCGGTTGGTCAGATCCAGAGATTACTACTACCGAATACTACTTCGAAGACTTCTATAAAGCTAAGTACCCCGTTGGGGACTCTTTCTTGCCTCAGCCGATGTCAGAAAAAGTGAATAACTGTTTAACTTGTGGGAAACAAATACCTCATAAAGATTTCCACTCTTACTGCTTACCTTGTTTAGGCCCAGACCACGACGTAGCAGCTTGTTTAGCCTGTGCTTCCTTCAACCGACGAACGCTTAGGCGTCGGTCGGAGTTTGCTGAACAGTTTTTCGGCTCAGATTTTGCGTACATTATGCCGTCGGATCCTCCGACTACTCAAATTGTTAAGAAACGCAAAGAAAAGGACCGACACTCGCGGTTTCGGCCGAAACCACGGCTAAGCAAATCGCGAGTGTCTCTGTTTCGGCCGAAACCGAGCAAACGGGTCAATCTCCAGCCGAATCCATGACTACTACCGAGGCCCCTTCTACCCTAGTTGAATCGGCCTCTGAAGTTTTGCCTGCTACTGTGGTTTCTCAAGATTTATCGGACACCATCCCTTTGGATGTCTCTACCCCAGCACGTGGTCCTGCTAGGCCTCCTGCAGCCATGTCTATTAAGGCGTTTGCTAGGGCTAAAGCAGCCAAAACTGCTAAGTCTGTGCCTGTTAAGCCCCCCTCTCACAGGCCCAGTTCCAGTTCCCAAATGCTTACCTTGGCAGAGGATCTCATCTCTTTAGTAAGGGGATCTCAATCTCATCCAGACAGGGCCTCTCAACCCCCAGAAAAGAGGCCTAGAGCAGAGCCCCCTGAGCCAGTGTCCTCAGATGACTCTTCTGATGATACAGACAATACAGACCATCCAGAGGCTCCTTTTTCTACTTATGAAGATTCCGATGCTGAAGAATCGATTCCTTCTGCCTCTCCACCAGAGGAATTTTCTTTTGGGGAAACATTACATGCCATGAGAGAGCAATTCCAATGGCAGGGACAAGATTTCTCTGACTCTAGAAAAAGGCTTAGGACCTTTTTACATTTACCGCAACACAGGCCTTTAGCTATACCTCCAGTTCTCCCTGTTGTGGATGATGCATTCAATGATGCTTGCACTGCTCCTGACACTTTACCCCCTGCCCCTGCTAAGCCCGATAGGTTTTACAGGGTCCCGGACACTCATCACCACTTATACAAGGCTCCTTTTGCAGATCCTGAGACTATTTCCCAGGGGCCTAAGGCAGTAGCTTTAACCTCAACGAAAAACCCTCTCCCTTCTGAAAGGGAATCCAGGTCCTTAGAGAGATGGGGTAAAAAAGTATATACCTCTGCTTCTCTCAGCTAGAGCTTTGAACTGTCAGTTTCATATGATCCAATACCAAGAGTTTATGCTTGATCAATTAACTAAGAAACTGTCCTCTGATGATACCTTAGATAAGAAATATGCTCTAGAAATGGTGAATAACATTCAGCAGGTTAGTAACCATTCCTTAAAATGTGGCTATGATGCACTGGAGGCTTCATTTAGATCAGCCATGACTGGCACAGTTATAAG
Source organism: Protopterus annectens (assembly GCF_019279795.1). Classification (NCBI taxonomy): domain Eukaryota; kingdom Metazoa; phylum Chordata; order Ceratodontiformes; family Protopteridae; genus Protopterus; species Protopterus annectens. The sequence continues at coordinate 468,791,401 of NC_056725.1, forward strand.
AAGGCATGCATGGTTGAAAGAACAGGTCTTGCCGGATCATGTTAAAGCAAAGCTATTAGATGCTCCTATGGATAAGGTCAGTCTATTTGGTTCTCCTGCCCAACAGGTAATGAAGAAAATGGAAGAGAAGGCAAAATCTGTACAAACAGTTAAAGATTTCTTACAGGTTCAGTCCCCAAGGTTTAGCAGGAACTGGCCTTCCAAAAATTGGTCCTTTCCAGACTCCTCTAAAGCTCAGAGAGGCAGGAATAGGCGTTCAAGAGGCAGAAATCAATCCAGAGGAGGTGCCTACAGGGGACGCCAGTGGCAAGGCAATAAGCAACGAGGCACAGATACAACCACTACCACTGCAACAGGACAATCACAGTGACTTGGCTCTAACACCGCCTACCAGGGAACAAATAGCAGCACCCTTAGGCGGAAAGTTAGCCTTATTTTCAAAAAACTGGCACTATATCTCAAGTGGATTTTGCAGACTATAGACCAAGGCTACAGGTTTCATTTCCACACTTTACCAGTAAAAAGAGGAATGCCAAACCTACCACCAAATCAAAAGACAGAAGCTCAAAAACAAATAGCTCAATTAACAAAGATGAGAGCTGTGGAAAGGGTACCACCTACAGAACAGGGCAAGGGATTCTACTCCAGACTCTTCCTAGTACCCAGAAAAGAGAAAAGTTGGAGACCTATTCTCGACCTGTCCGCTTTAAACACATTCATCATTGTTCCAAAATTCAAAATGCTGACCCTACAGCAACTTCTTCCCATGCTGGGCAAGGAGTATTGGCTGGTAACTCTAGATCTCAAGGAGGCATACCTGCACGTCCCCATACGACCAAATTGCAGAAGATACCTCAGATTTCTTGCAGGATCAGAGCATTATCAATTCTCAGCATTGCCCTTTGGCTTATCTACTGCCCAGAGTGTTCACGAAATGCCTGGCATCAGTAATCGCTCACTGCAGACTTCAGGGAATCCAAATTTATCCATACCTGGACGACTGCCTGATACAAGCGGACAACCAAAACAAGCTGACACAAGACCTACAAAGAGTCATTTGCTTACTACAAGCCCTGGGATACACAGTCAACTTAAAAAGTCAAGACTGATACCATCCCAAACAAGAACATTCTTGGGTGCAGAATTGGACACAGTAAAACAGATGGCATCCCTAACTGCAGAAAAACAAGAACAACTTCCTCTTTACTTCTTGGCATTAACAAAGCAGAACAAACTAACAGCAAGAAAAGTACTGCAGGCCTTGGGCTTCATGGCATCCTGCATAATCCTAGTTCCCCATGCCAGACTGCATATGAGAAAGCTACAGTGGTATCTAAAGAATCTATGGTCTCAACACAGACACAGCTTAGAAGCCGAACTACCACTGATCCCATGCCTGAAACAAGAGTTCCTATGGTGGGCTCAGGCATGCCGGTCAAACCCAGGTTTGTCCTTCCACAGCATTCAACCAAGCCAGACCATCACAACGGACGCCTCAGACCTCGGTTGGGGGGCCCACATGCTGGACAAGTGCATTCAAGGCTTATGGACTCCAGAACAGCTGCACCTGCACATAAATCAAAAAGAAATGCTGGCAGTAAAACTAGCAATCCAGAATTTCAGACCATTCCTCAAAGAAGGCCAATTGATAAGGACAGACAACACCACAGTCATGTGGTACATCAACAAACAGGGAGGCACTCATTCTTACCCCCTATGCCGAATGGCTCTGGACCTATGGAATATGGCTCTGAGTTACAACATTCAGTTACAGGCAATATTTGTACCGGGAAAAGAAAACATCCTAGCAGACATGTTAAGCAGAACTACCTCGGATGCTCACGAATGGATGCTACACCCAGACATCTTCAAGACCATCACAAAGAAATGGGGAATGCCACAGATAGACCTATTCGCATCCCCACTCAATCACCAGCTCAAGAAATTCTGCACAAGGACATACCACCCACTTGCTTGGAAGGTGGACTCCCTATCCTTCAGTTGGAAAGGCCTGACAGCATATGCATTTCCACCTCTTCCTTTGATGCACAAGGTACTACTGAAAATCAAAGAGGAACGTCCAAGGATAATTCTGATAGCTCCAAATTGGCCAAGACAACATTGGTATCCATTACTGAGGAGCGTGTCTCGGGGGGGAACGTGGACACTACCCCTGATTCCTTTGCTGTTAACTCAGAGCAACTACAACATATTGCATCCAAACCTGAAAACTCTGCAACTGGCTGCCTGGAACATTACATAAGAGCAACTAACCCAGATTTATCCCAAAGGGTTAAAGACATTATCCTTGAGACCTGCAGACCTTCAACAAGAAGGAACTATGCAGGAAAATGGAAAAGGTTTGTCATTTGGAGTACTGAAAGAGGGAAAGATGTGTCAAAGGTAGATATTGCCAACATCCTGGAGTATTTGGCAGAGCTTCTCCATACAGGCCTGTCCTACTCCTCCATCAAGATACATGCATCAGCTATTTCTGCAGAATACAGCTTCGATCCCCCTGTCTTCTCACATCCTCTACTCAGGCAGTTTCTGAGGGGAATCAAGAATGTAAAACCTCCAAGGAAACCACCATTACCAGCATGGGACTTGAACTTTGTGCTAGAAAAATTGACACTCCCTCCATTCGAACCAGCAGCAACAGCAGATCTACAACACCTATCCTGGAAAACTGCTTTCCTGCTGGCAATTACTTCAGCAAGAAGGGTTTCGGAACTACAGGCTTTAATGGCAGTACAACCCTTCCTAATCTTCCATCAAGATAGAGTGTCCATGAGAACTAATCCTACATTTATGCCTAAGTTGGTATCCAGAGTGTCTCTAAACCAGGCAATCCACCTACCTACCTTCTTTCCCAATCCACAGAATAGGGGGGAAAGACTGCTGCATACCTTGGATGTACATAGACAGTTGCGCTACTACCTGGACAGAACCAAGGGCAATAGAAAAACTGACCAGCTTCTAGTAGCATATGCAACAGGAAGGGAAGGAAAAGCAATTTCAAAACCGACAATCTCCAAGTGGATAGGAAATTGCATAAGATTCTGTTACTCCTGCCATGGAAAGCAAATTCCACAGAACATAAGGCCTTATTCTACAAGGGCTACAGCCACTACCACAGCTTTCTTACGAGGAGTGGCTACCAAGGACATTATAGAGGCTGCTACTTGGACCTCCGTGCATACATTTGCCAAGCATTATAACTTACCTCTATACTAGAGATCCCGAGCAGGGTTTGCCACTGCTGTTTTGCAAGGGATCCTAACTACACCATAATTCCTTCTTCCTCCTCCCCTAGTTTGGCTATGGTATTCTACCCATTTGTTAGGACTGCAGATGCATCCTTGAAGGACATAGTACAGTTTTGTACCTACCATAAATGTAGATGTCCGAACAGGATAGCATCTGCAGTCAGGATTACCCACCCTCCTTCCCCTCTGTGGTATTCCTAGGGTATTTGCCCACCTAATAGCTAGCTGGGGGGGGATTTCTTATGGTGTATTTGTTTGTATATATGTACATACATGTCTATTTTTTGTGTTTGCCTTCTACTTTTTGGAAACATTGGCATTTATCCAAAATTTAGCTTTCCAAGAGGGCAACTGGCATCTGGGGCAAGAAACACTGAGGAAAATGGCGTCGGCTGATGCCTTTATACCCGAAGACCAGCAGTGATGACGTCGGGTGAAGTGCGACACCAGCCGAGGCCAGACCCAGACTTTGGAATCCGGCCGACCGAAGGGCTGCCTGACGACAGGACAACCCATTTGTTAGGACTGCAGATGCTATCCTGTTCGGACATCTACATTTATGGTAGGTACAAAACTGTACTTTCCTCTTTGTTTGGAACCAAGGTGAAAGAGATTCTCACTAGGTGCAAGCTCTACATCTACAGCTTTTTAGGCCAGATCGTCTATGGATGATATTTGTGCTGCGGCTACTTGGGCATCTCCTCACACCTTTATTACTCATTACAAGTTAGATGTGGTATTTAGGGGCAGGTCTTCCTTTGGTTCCACAGTGCTCAGGAGTATTTTCCACTGAGCCTCCCAGGATTTAGGTGCTGGGGACACTGTCCCACGGGTAAGAATGTAGGCGGGATTGGACTACATAACATCAAGAAGTTATGTACTCACCATAACATTCGATGTATGTAGTCCATCTCGCCTCACATTCTTACTTACCCCCCCCCCACCTTCCCCCATCCTGGAGGATCTGGAGGTTAGGCCTGGTTTCAGTGTTCCCTTCGTTCTTGGTTTGTTGTTCCTTTCCTTAGATATTGTTATGCCTGGACAGAATGAGTGCTGGTGCTCGCAGCAAACTAGATCTGGGGATAGAGAGCAGTGCAGCATGGGATACCATCTTAGCCCAGCCAATAGATAGACTTCGTGCTAAAAAATGGCTGAGTCAGAGCCGACATTCGGCTCCGAACCCACGGGTAAGAATGTGAGGCGAGATGGACTACATACATCGAATGTTATGGTGAGTACATAACTTCTTGTTTTATACCCCTGACAACCTGACGTCATGGAAGAAGCGACAGCATCCAAGGCAATGCAGAAATCCGAAGACACTGCTATTCAGGCCAGCTGAGGGCTACCTGCAGGCAGATAACCAAAATGTGATGACTGCAACAGTGAATACACTTGAACATCTAAATTTATGGTAAGTGTATGCAACTGTATTTTCTAGCTTTGCTGGAGTTTTCATTTTGTTTTTACTGATTGTTTTTTCAGTGACCTTCTCACTCATTGTTTTAGTTTGGGATATTTTTGCAGTGACCCTAATGATAATGGACATCACTTGGGTATAACAGCCCTGTGTTTCTTCTGCTTAGTCAAACACTGTGCTTGTGCTGTGCTGATGAGGTCGTAACAAGGCCGAAATATTCATATCTGATTTCCCAGTGGTGGTGCTGCGGTAGCGTTGTCGCCTCACAGTTAGACGTTGCTCGTTCGATTCTCAGAGCGTCTTCTGTGTAGCGACATGCGTGAATGGGCGTTCCTTCGTTGAAGGTTGTGCATTAGGCCCGGCAAGCCAGTACGTAAAAATCTACTGCCAATCATTAGCGGACCGGAGTTCCGCTGTGGCGACCCCTAACCGGGAAAAGCCGAAAGACACAAACAAACAAAACAGCTAGTGGAGTTTGGCTTTATTGGCCTGAAATTGTTAATTAAAATGAAGAAACAAGTCATGGGCATTCAAAATTGCCAATTAGCTGAAACACCTGATGTTCATAAGGATCATTTGCATATATTCCATGTGCCTCTGATACAAGAGGTTTGGTAGGTCACTTAGTGGAAGTTCTAGCTTTCCTGGAGTTTTCATTTTGTTTTTACTGATTGGTTTTTCAGTGACCTTCTCACTCATTGAATGTTTACTTTTGGGAACAGACAAAAAAAGCAACATTTGTTTTTTTTTTTAAATTATTTCCTGTAGTACACCATAGATGCCTCTATTTAATCTGTGTCCTCCCAAGAACAGTGCAGTGGCTAGAATTCACTGAAGTAAGTCTAGTAAAGACTTCACCAAAGAACTCATTTGTTCTGTTTGGTAGTAGTGAATTCAGACATTTTTTACTGTCTGTGATGAGAATCCAAATCTTCAGCGTGTTGAGGCCTGTGTTAAAAGATTCATCAGTGCTGCATATTAGTAATGTTGTGTAAGATGGTGTTAGTGTAGTATTGCAGCAGCTTTGCACTGACATTTGTTATCTTGTGCTGCAGGTTAGAATTTGAGAACCAGAAGACGCGTCTGGGTATCCAGCTTGATTTTGAGAAGAACCAGTTGAAAGAGGATCAGGAGAAAGTGCACACATGGGAACAGACAGTAAAGAAGGATGAGAATGAGATTGAGAAGCTAAAGAAGGTGAGTCGACAGTTCAGCAGTTCTGTTTATCATCTAGGATCTTTTTTAGGTAGTCTCTACCAGGTATTTACAAGTGGGTATCTAGCCACAAGGTGGCAGTTTCTCAGTAAAGTTTTTCAGTTGTCTTTGACCTGCATTTGTACTTCTCTTATTCGAGAACACTTAACAGTAGGTTGGAAGAATGACAAAGTTCATGACTGTTTTGAAAATACATTTTGAGTTTTTAGGGTGTGAAGAGCCTAAGCTTTCAGCCATTCCTCATGCTATACTTATAGGTGAGGATGTTTTTAATGTGGCATCTCTAGAACTGATTCTCAACCACCTGTACCAAAAAGCCTGAAAAATTCTGTAGTATATCAAAGCATAAAAGGTTTGTACAAAAGCAGTTGTGGATTCAACATTGGTTGATTGGGGTTCCAAGCTGGCCACCCTTTGTTTGACAATAGTGAGAAGCAAGTATTGGACAGGTTTGGCAGGCAAGAGAATACCTCTGCCATCGTAGCTATTTAGAACCATAAACTTCAAACCTGTGTGTCAATATTAAAGTGAATTAATTAAATCAAGTTCAAGATATGGCTCAACAAATAGAGGAAATAGAAGATGAGTTCTTAGGAGACAGGATTACTAACTTACTGCCACAGCAAGCAAGGTAGGATTGTGTCTTTGACACTGTGGATGCTTCTGCCAGGACTGCATCCTCTGTTGACAAGGGAGATATGACTTTGGGTCCATCCCCTGCTTGAAGATGTGAAACATCTCTTTTAATGCATAACTGAGAAAATGAGAAGGTTTGTTTTGACCCTCCCATAAAAGGAAATGTTCAAGAAGCTGAATGTGAAAGTGAAGAGCAGTCACTGAAGTCCAGCAGGTGTTATAACCCCTCCCCCAATAGCATTCCAGAACTACTCACCAAACAGTGGCCCTTTTGCCTAAGGGCAAACCAAGGTGGAGCAATTCAGACTAAGAAAGAGCTTCAAAAAAGCCATAGCTATGAAATGCAAAAAGGAGACAGCATGGTCCTCAGGAATTCAGACAGGGATTAGATTCCCCCCCCATCACTCTGTGCACTGAGCAGCTGTGACTGTTCCCCCCACACCCATCCTCAGAGTTTTTGGTAGGCGCTTCTCTTACTTCAGAAGGAGTTGGACCTTCTGATCATCTCTGACTTGTGGGTGATAAACACTGTGTGCATGAGATACTGCATAGTATTCTAGTAGTTGCCTACATTCAGGGCATGTATTCCATCCCTAGAAAACATACAAGTCCAGTTCAATTCATGACTCCTTCCTACCAGGTAAATGCAGTGCTATCAAAGTGATATCTTAGTGACAAAGATGACACTGGTATTGTTTTTTCTTGGTCCCAACGCAATAAAAATGTTTTGAGACTTCCCTTGAGTTGAAGCATAAAATAATTTTATCAGGAACAGGAAGTTCAAAATGACGTTTTTGCCTGTCTGTGAAAAAGATGTCTTCTTGATCACATTAGATGTAAATGATTTTCATATCTTCAAGAAAAATAAAAATGTTCAGGCTGCCGGGGAGTCCCTTCTGTTGGGACTGTCTACCACATCCCAAATCTTGACAGAATATGTAGTATCTATATATGCACATCAGAGGCTCAAGTATGCTCATAGCTAACCTTTCTTGGACAACTGTCTGATAGCCAGAAGGAGATCCTGGAAGCTGTTTGCTGTGCTGCACGGTGCTTATGTCATTTAGGTTTCTTTTTAAACCCATGAATGAAGTCCAGCCTTTATCTGAGGCATTCTTAGGGGCCATTCTGGACACTATAAGTCGTAGGGTGTCTTTCTCTCGCAGGCAGATCCTTCCTGATAGCTTGTGCCTTTCTCAAGGCTCTCTGGTACATGACAGCATTTAACCTGATCATTCTGCACAGGTGGTTACACTTGAAGATGGTTCATTGGTATCCTGGAAACCAACAGGGCTTACTCCTTAGAACATAAGATCCTGGAGACACTCCATATCGGTAAAGAACTTGTGTATTATAAGGAACAGGTTAGAGCCATTCCATGTCTCATGTGCCTCCAGTCAGACTTAGCAGAACACACCCAGAGTAGATAATTTTTGGAGTCCTGATCAAATGTTGTGTTGGGGAGGCATATGAATATAAATGAACTGCTAGTAGTAATGTATTCTGTGAAGGCATTCAGACAGATCCTTTGGTCAGGAGTGCTTAGGATGGCAGGAGATGATACTTCTGACTTATGGCACATAAATATGCAGGGGCGCACTCACTCTTTTACTGCCAGTCTGCACAGTGGGAGAGTCTGGGATATATATAGCCATCAGACAGGGCATTTGTCTTCTAGCTTTGTACATCCCCGGATACCAATGCAGACCACTGAAGCAGAAGCCTGAAAGTTCATCATAAATGGATGAACAGGGTAGTAGTAGTAGTAATCAGGTGGTGAAGTCCAAGGTGGGCTATTATTTGCAGCAGGAAATAGACATGAACACTCAAACTTCTCTTCACTGCACCATTGTAGAGCGGCCAGGGCAAGTAAACTGCCACCTCAAATTCAGTATGTAAACTGAAGAGGCAGTTTAGATGACCTAAGATGGATCCAATGATGATTTAGAATTTTATCATGCCACCTTAATTTGTATATTTAATCTGAATTGTCTTGGTATTTACTTGTGTACAGCCTGAAGAAGCACTGTATATGTAAACTTTTTGGTTTTATTTTATAAGTTGGTTTGATTTATTCTTATTAATGTCCTTTCATACTTAATTTCACATTTTTTTTCCTGCTTGTATTTTTAACCAAACTTTTTTTTTTACCTGCTTCAGGATGTCCTTCAAGGATGCATCTGCAGTCCTTACAAATGGGTTGTCCTGTCGTCAGGCAGCCCTTCGGTCGGCCGGATTCCAAAGTCTGGGTCTGGCCTCTGCTGGTGTCGCACTTCACCCGACGTCATAGCTGCAGTTCTTCGGGTATAAAGGCATCAGCCGACGCCATTTTCCTCGGTCTTTCTTGCCGCGTGGCGCCCGAAGCAGAAGCTGATGTTCTTCGTGTTTCAATGTTGCAGTCATAACTGTGGGGTGCTCCTGCCGGCAGGCAGCCCGAGGTCGGCCAGAATCCCAAAGTCTGGGTCCGGCGTCAGCTGTATAGGCTAGTACCCTGACGTCAGTACGCTTTGGTACATAGCCCTCAGCCGACGCCATCTTCTCCAGTCTTTCTTGCCGTGCGGTGGAAAGCAGCTCGCAAGTCGTTGGTTGGTGATTTTCGAACAGCGTATTTGGTTGTTGTCGGTCCGAAGTTCTTACTTCTCTTCTCAAAGCTAAGTACCCCGTTGGGGAATCTTTTTCTTCCTCCGATGTCAGAAAAAGTTAATAATTGTATAGCGTGTGGGAAACAAATACCTCATAAAGATTTCCATTCTTACTGTCTACCTTGCTTAGGCCCTGACCACGACGTTTCTTGTTGTCGGTTCTGTGCCAGGTTCAACTCTCGTACTATCAAGCGCAGGTACGATTGGGCTTTAAATTATTTTGGCAGACGCTTCAATTATAGAATGTCGTCGGACACTACCGGAGTTCAAAAGAAGCGCAAAGACAAAGACAGGCCTCCGAGGTCCAAACGGGACTCGTTGCAGCTGGAGCCAGCGTCCGGTTCGGCTGTCGTCAGTGAGGCGCTTTTGCAGCCCCTGTCGTCCGCCACTTCTGAACCGATGGCCGATACGGACTCCCATGGGGAGCCATCAAGGCCCACTATTTTAACTGCTGCAGGACCTTCGGACGTCGCTCCTTCAGATGGGTCCGGAACCGCTGTGCAGGTACCGGCTTCTGAGGGGGTTTTCAGGCCTACTCACATCACTATTTCAAAGGCAAAGACAAAGACTCCTGTTAAGTCTAAAGTTCCAGCTCAAGCTGCTTCTGAATCCACTCCCAGGACACAAAAGCAATTATTGAGGATGGCTGAAGATTTGCTTACAATGATTAGGGGTTCTCACCCCCCTCCTGAGAAAAGGCCTCGACAGGATATTACTCTGGATTCCTCTGACCAGGCTTCTGTATCTTCTGTTTCTTCCTCAGATCAGGACTATTCCTTTCCCCCTTATGAGGATTCGGATGCTGAGGACTCTTACCCTCGGCCTCCGCCTGAGGATTTTTCTTTTGGGGAAACCTTGCATGAGATGAGGGAACATTTTCATTGGGAAGGACAGGAGTATTCTGCTTCCAAGAAGAGGCTTAGAGAATTTCTTCTTCTTCCTCAGCATAGGCCTTTAGCTATCCCTCCTGTTTTGGACATTGTAGATGATGCTTTTTCTGAGGCTAATTTAAATCCTGATTCCATGCCTCCTGCTCCTTCTAAGCCTTATAGATTTTATAGGGTTCCTGACTCTCATTTATTTTTATTTAAAAACCCTTCTGCGGATCCTGAAACTATTTCTCAGGGCTCTAAGGCTGCTAAGGTTGCCACTTCTAAAAATCCTATTCCCTCTGAGAAGGATTCTCGTGCTTTAGACAGGTGGGGAAAAAAGGTATATACTTCTGCTACCCTGTCTGTAAGGGCTTTAAATTGCCAGTTGCATATGTTTAAATATCAGCAATTTCTTTTGTCTGTTTTAAAGCAAAAGCTTGCTTCCCTTCCTGCTTGTGCAGAGGATAAGGAACTTCAGGATGTTTTGCATGCTACTGAACAGGTGAACAAGCATAGCTTACATTGTGGTTTTGATGCTTTGGATGCTTCTTGTAGGGCTGCTGCCTCTGGTACTGTTATCAGGAGACATGCCTGGCTTCGTGAACAAAGTTTACCTGAACAGGTTAAGGCTAAGTTATTAGATGCCCCTGTTCAACATGATGTTCTTTTTGGATCCAAGGCTGAGGAAGTTATTAAAAAGATGGAAGAAAAGGCAAAGTCTATGCAGACTGTAAAAGATTTCTTGCAAGTTCAGCCTCCTAGATTTTCCAGGAATTGGCCCTCTAAAAATTGGTCCTTTCCCGCGTCTGACAGGCCTCAAAGGGGAAGATATAGGCGCTCCAGAGGTCGTGGTCAAGGCCAGGCCTCTTACAGATCTAGACAATGGACTGCTTCTTCACCTAGAAGGGGAGAAGACAGATCCCAATCTCAAAGAAAGCAAACTCAATGACTCTCTCGGTTGGGCTTCAGGACCCCTTCACCTGGATGCCCCTCTCGAATTAAAACTGTCTCTTTTTTCCAGAAATTGGACTCATATTACCCAGGACAGATGGGTATTGGACATGATTTTAAAAGGTTACAAATTCCACTTTCACACTTTGCCAAGAGCTCACGGTTGGCCAGATTTGCCAAAACTTCAATGGTCAGAGGCCTTAACTCAAGTGGATGCTCTTCTGGCCATGAGAGCCATAGAGCCCGTTCCACTCTCGGAAATGGGAAAAGGGTTTTATTCAAGACTGTTTCTGGTTCCCAGAAAACAAAACTCATGGAGACCTATTCTGGACCTTTCCGTGTTAAACACCTTTTTGGAAATTCCAAAATTCAAGATGCTTACTCTGCAGCAGCTAATTTCAATGCTCTCTCAGGACGCCTGGATGGTGACATTGGACTTAAAGGAAGCCTATTTACATATTCCCATCAGGCAAGAACGCAGGAAATTCCTCAGGTTCAAGGCAGGTTCGAGGCACTTTCAATTCTCTGTTCTGCCCTTTGGTTTATCTACTGCGCCCAGAGTCTTCACCAAGTGCCTGGCACCAGTAGTGGCTTACTGCAGACTTTAGGGGATCCAGATTTACCCCTATTTGGACGACTGCCTTATTCAGGCAGACAGCAAAGATCTTCTGCTTCAACATCTGGACTTTGTTCAACGCCTTCTCCTCCTACTGGGATTCTCAGTGAACATAAAAAAGTCACATTTGATCCCTTCTCAACAAATGGTATTCTTGGGAGCCCTCTTAAATACAACCTTACAAAGGGCCTTCCTCACTCCAGAAAAACAAACTCAGCTGGCTTCTACTTTCAACACCTTGGCAACTCTATCTCAGCTCACTGCAAGGAAATTCCTGCAGGCTCTGGGCTACATGGCTTCCTGCATTCTGTTGATTCCAAACGCAAGGCTTCACATGAGAAAGCTTCAATGGTATCTGAAAAGTGTATGGTCACAGCATTACCACAATCTGGATTTTCTGATTCCTCTGATCCCCTGCCTTCAGAAGGAGTTCCTCTGGTGGTCCAGGGCATGCACTTTAAACGAAGGAAAACCTTTTCGTCTTCCTCAACCTACTCAAATCCTAACCACGGACGCCTCGGATTATGCTTGGGGAGCACACTTTCTAGACAATTGCCAGCAGGGAACCTGGACAAAGGACCATCTTCACTGGCACATCAATCTGAAGGAAATGTTGGCAGTTCAAAATGCCCTTCTAGCCTTCAAGAACCTTTTACAACCAGGGCCTCTGCTAATTCAGACAGACAACACCACGGTCATGTGGTACATCAACAAGCAGGGGTTCTCATTCATACCCCTTTGCAGACTAGCTATGGTTTTATGGGACACAGCTCTAAATTTGAATCTACATCTCCAGGCTCAATTCATTCCAGGGAAACAGAATCTCTTAGCAGACAGCCTGAGCAGAAACATTTCAGATCCTCACGAATGGATGCTAGACACCAACTTATTCAACAGGATTACTGCAGTTTGGGGATGTCCCCAGATAGATCTGTTTGCATCCCATCTCAATCATCAGCTGCCTCGCTTTTGCACCAGGTCCTTCCACAAAACAGCTTGGAGAGTGGATGCCCTGTCCTTCAGCTGGAGAAGCCTTTCAGCATATGCTTTCCCTCCTCTTCCTCTACTGCCTCTGGTATTACTGAAGATAAAACAGGACAAGCCCAAGTTCCTCATCTTGATTGCTCCAAATTGGCCTCGACAGTTTTGGTATCCAACTTTAAAGCTCCTGTTCTCGGGGCCTTCTTGGATTCTCCCACTGAACCCTTCGCTTTTGTCCCAGCATCAGGGTCAGTTACTACATTCCAATCTCAAGACCCTTTGCCTGGCAGCTTGGCTCTTCAAAGGAATTTGATTTCCTCTAGTCTTCCCAAACAAGTTTTGGATGTTCTTTTGGAAGCTAGACGGCCTAGCACTAGGAAATCCTATGCCTCTAAATGGAAGAGGTTTTGTATTTGGATGCAGGACCGAGGCTCGGATCCTCAGGTACCTGATCTCTCTTCTATTTTGCTTTACCTTTCGGAACTTTTATCTAAAGGACTTTCCTTTTCTTCCATTAAGATTCATGCTTCTGCTATCTCTGCACATTTCAGTTCTGATCCTCCTGTTTTTTCTCATCCTTTGGTGAAGCAGTTCTTGAGAGGGGCTAAAAATTTGCGGCCTCCAAGGACCCCTCCTGTCCCTGCCTGGGATCTTAATTATGTTTTAGAAAAACTTACTTTGCCTCCTTTTGAGCCTGCTGCATCTTCAGATATTAAGTTTCTATCCTGGAAGACTGTTCTTTTGTTAGCATTGACCTCTGCCAGAAGGGTCTCAGAGTTGCAAGCTGTGGAACCATACCTTATTTTCCATCAGGACAGAGTATCCTTGAGGACCAATCCTACTTTCATGCCTAAGGTGATTTCGAAAGTGGCTTTAAATCAGACTATTCACCTTCCTACTTTCTTTCCAAATCCTCAAAATAAAGGGGAAAGGATTTTGCATTCATTAGATGTGCACAGACAGTTACGATTTTACCTGGACAAGACTAAAGATTTCAGAAAGTCTAATCAATTGTTTGTTTCTTTTGCCTCCAGTTCTCTTGGAAAACCTATTTCTAAACAAACTATTTCCAAATGGATTGCTTATGGAATCAGATTTTGTTACACTCATCATGGGAAACAGTTTCCAGGTACCATTAGAAGTCATTTTACTAGAGCAGCTGCCACTTCTACAGCTTTCCTCAGAGGAGTCCCTACCAAGGATATCTTGGAAGCTGCCACTTGGAGTTCTGTGCATACTTTTTCCAAGCACTACAATCTCCCCTTGTTTTCTAAGTCCAGGGCAGGCTTTGCCTCTGCTGTCTTGCAGGGTATTCTTGCCTCCCCTTCTATCTAAAGCCTCCTCCCCTTTTACACTGCTTTGGGATTCCACCCTACAGTTATGACTGCAACAGTGAAACACGAAGAACATAGTACAGTTGTGTACACCTACCATAAATGTAGATGTTCGAGTGTCTTCACTGTTGCAGTCGGGGTTTCCCTCCCTCCTATCCCCTCTTGTTTTTCTCTCTTTTCCTTTTTTGTGGTGTATTTGTGTTTCCTTGTTGGATTCATTTTTGATTTGTTGGGGACTTCTGACATCTAGGGCAAGAAAGGCTGGAGAAGATGGCGTCGGCTGAGGGCTATGTACCAAAGCGTACTGACGTCAGGGTACTAGCCTATACAGCCAACGCCGGACCCAGACTTTGGGATTCTGGCCGACCTCGGGCTGCCTGCCGGCAGGAGCACCCCACAGTTATGACTGCAACAGTGAAGACACTCGAACATCTACATTTATGGTAGGTGTACACAACTGTACTTTCGCAAGTGCCGGTCGGTCAGATCCAGAGATTACTACTACCGAATACTACTTCGAAGACTTCTAAAAAGCTAAGTACCCCGTTGGGGACTCTTTCTTGCCTCAGCCGATGTCAGAAAAAGTGAATAACTGTTTAACTTGTGGGAAACAAATACCTCATAAAGATTTCCACTCTTACTGCTTACCTTGGTTAGGCCCAGACCACGACGTAGCAGCTTCTTTAGCCTGTGCTTCTTTCAACCGACGAACGCTTAGGCGTCGGTCGGAGTTTGCTGAACAGTTTTTCGGCTCAGATTTTGCATACATAATGCCGTTGGATCCTCTGACTACTCAAATTGTTAAGAAACGCAAAGAAAAGGACCGACACTCGCGGTCCGCGGTTTCGGCCGAAACCACGGTTAAGCAAACCGCGAGTGTCTCGGTTTCGGCAGAAACCGAGCAAACGGTTCAATCTTCAGCCGAATCCATGACTACTACCGAGGCCCCTTCTACCCTAGTTGAATCGGCCTCTGAAGTTTTACCTACTACTGTGGTTTCACAAGAATTATCGGACACTATCCCTTTGGATGTTTCTACCCCAGCACGTGGTGCTGCTAGGCCTCCTGCAGCCATGTCTATAAAGGCCTTTGCCAGGGCTAAAGCAGCCAAAACTTCTAAGTCTGTGCCTGTTAAGCCCCCCTCTCACAGGCCCAGTTCCAGTTCCCAAATGCTTACTCTAGCAGAGGATCTCATCTCTTTAATAAGGGGATCCCAATCTCACCCAGACAGGGCCTCTCAACCTCCAGAAAAGAGACCTAGAGCAGAGCCCCCTGAGCCAGTGCCCTCAGATGACTCTTCTGATGATACAGACAATTCAGACCATCCAGAGGCTCCATTTTCTACTTATGAAGATTCCGATGCTGAAGAATCGATCCCTTCTGCCTCTCCACCAGAGGAATTTTCCTTTGGGGAAACATTACATGCCATGAGAGAGCAATTCCAATGGCAGGGACAAGATTTCGCAGATTCAAGAAAAAGGCTTAGGACCTTTTTACACTTACCGCAACATAGGCCTTTAGCTATACCTCCAGTTCTTCCTGTTGTGGATGATGCATTTAATGATGCTTGCACTGCTCCTGATACTTTACCTCCAGCCCCTGCTAAGCCCGATAGGTTCTACAGAGTCCCGGACACTCATCACCATTTATACAAGGCCCCTTTTGCAGATCCTGAGACTATCTCCCAGGGGCCTAAGGCAGTAGCTTCGACCTCAGCGAAAAACCCTCTCCCTTCTGAAAGGGAATCCAGGTCCTTAGAGAGATGGGGTAAAAAAGTATACACCTCTGCTACTCTCTCAGCTAGAGCTTTGAACTGTCAGTTTCATATGATCCAATACCAAGAGTTTATGCTTGATCAGTTAACTAAGAAACTGTCCTCTGATGATTCTTTAGATAAGAAATATGTTCTAGAAATGGTGAATAACATTCAGCAGGTTAGTAACCATTCCTTAAAATGTGGCTATGATGCACTGGAGGCTTCATTTAGATCAGCCATGACTGGCACAGTTATAAGAAGGCATGCATGGTTGAAAGAACAGGTCTTGCCGGATCATGTTAAAGCAAAGCTATTAGATGCTCCTATGGATAAGGTCAGTCTATTTGGTTCTCCTGCCCAACAGGTACTGAAGAAAATGGAAGAGAAGGCAAAATCTGTACAAACAGTGAAAGATTTCTTACAGGTTCAGCCCCCAAGGTTTAGCAGGAACTGGCCTTCCAAAAATTGGTCCTTTCCAGACTCCTCTAAAACTCAGAGAGGCAGGAATAGGCGTTCAAGAGGCAGAAATCAATCCAGAGGTGGTGCCTACAAGGGGGACGCCAGTGGCAAGGCAACAACCAACGAGGCACAGACACAACCACGACCACTGCAACAGGACAATCACAGTGACTTGGCTCTGACTCCGCCTACCAGGGAACAAATAGCAGCACCCTTGGGCGGAAAGTTAGCCTTATTTTTAAAAAACTGGCACTATATCACAAGAGACAAGTGGATTTTGCAAACTATAGACCAAGGCTACAGGTTTCATTTCCACACTTTACCAGTAAAAAGAGGAATGCCAAACCCACCACCAAATCAAAAGACAGAAGCTCTAAAACAAATAGCTCAATTAACAAAGATGAGAGCTGTGGAAAGGGTACCACCTACAGAACAAGGCAAGGGATTTTACTCCAGACTCTTCCTGGTACCAAGAAAAGAGAAAAATTGGAGGCCTATTCTCGACCTGTCCGCTTTAAACACATTCATCATTGTTCCAAAATTCAAAATGCTGACCCTACAGCAACTTCTTCCCATGCTGGGCAAGGAGTATTGGCTGGTAACTCTAGATCTCAAGGAGGCATACCTGCACGTCCCCATACGACCAAATTGCAGAAGATACCTCAGATTTCTTGCAGGATCAGAGCATTATCAATTCTCAGCATTGCCCTTTGGCTTATCTACTGCGCCCAGAGTGTTCACGAAATGCCTGGCATCAGTAATCGCTCACTGCAGGCTTCAGTTAATCCAAATTTATCCATACCTGGACGACTGCCTGATACAAGCGGACAACAAAAACAAGCTGACACAAGACTTACAAAGAGTCATTTGCTTACTACAAGCCCTGGGATACACAGTCAGTTTAAAAAAGTCAAGACTGATACCATCCCAAACAATAACCTTCTTGGGTGCAGAGTTGGACACAGTAAAACAGATGGCATTCCTAACTGCAGAAAAACAAGAACAACTTCCTCTCTACTTCTTGGCATTAACAAAGCAGAACAAACTAACAGCAAGGAAAGTACTGCAGGCCTTGGGCTTCATGGCATCCTGCATAATCCTGGTCCACCATGCCAGACTGCATATGAGAAAGCTACAGTGGTACCTAAAGAATTTATGGTCTCAACACAGGCACAGCTTAGAAACCGAAGTACCACTAATCCCATGCCTGAAACAAGAGTTCCTATGGTGGGCTCAGGCATGCCAGTCAAACCCAGGCTTGTCCTTCCACAGCATTCAACCAAGCCAAACCATCACAACGGACGCCTCAGACCTCGCTTGGGGGGCCCACATGCTGGACAAGTGCATACAAGGCTTATGGACTCCAGATCAGCTGCACCTGCACATAAATCAAAAAGAAATGCTGGCAGTAAAACTAGCAATCCAGAATTTCAGACCATTCCTCCAAGAAGGCCAATTGATAAGGACAGACAACACCACAGTCATGTGGTACATCAACAAGCAGGGAGGCACTCATTCATACCCTCTATGCCGGATGGCTCTGGACCTATGGAATATGGCTCTGAGTTACAACATTCAGTTACAGGCAATATTTGTACCGGGAAAAGAAAACATCCTAGCAGACATGCTAAGCAGAACTACCTCGGATGCTCACGAATGGATGCTACACCCGGACATCTTCAAGGCCATCACAAAGAAATGAGGACTGCCACAAATAGGCCTATTCGCATCCCCACTCAATCACCAGCTCAAGAAATTCTGCACAAGGACATACCACCCACTTGCTTGGAAGGTGGACTCTCTATCCTTCAGTTGGAAAGGCCTGACAACATATGCATTTCCACCTCTTCCTTTGATGCACAAGGTACTACTGAAAATCAAAGAGGAACATCCAAGGATAATTCTGATAGCTCCAGATTGGCCAAGACAACATTGGTATCCATTACTGAGGAGCATGTCTCGGGGGGGGAAAACGTGGACACTGCCCCTGATCCCTTTGATGTTGACTCAGAACGACTACAACATCCTGCATCCAAACCTGAAAACTCTGCCACTGACTGCCTGGAACATTACATAAGAGCAACTAACCCAGATTTATCCCAAAGGGTTAAAGACATTATTCTTGAGGCCCGCAGACCTTCAACAAGAAGGAACTACGCAGGAAAATGGAAAAGGTTTCTCATTTGGAGTACTGAAAGGGGGAAAGATGTGTCAAAGGTAGACATTGCCAACATCCTGGAGTATTTGGCAGAGCTTCTCCATACAGGCCTGTCCTATTCCTCCATCAAGATACATGCATCAGCTATTTCTGCAGAATACAGCTTCGATCCCCCTGTCTTTTTACATCCTCTACTCAGGCAGTTTCTGAGAGGAATTAAGAATGTAAAACCTCCTAGGAAACCACCATTGCCAGCATGGGACTTGAACTTTGTGCTAGAAAAATTGACACTCCCCCCTTTCGAACCAGCAGCAACAGCAGATCTTCAACACCTATCCTGGAAAACTGCTTTACTGCTGGCAATTACTTCAGCAAGAAGGGTTTCGGAACTACAGGCTTTAATGGCAGTACAACCCTTCCTAATCTTCCATCAAGATAGTGTCCATGAGAACTAATCCTACATTTATGCCTAAGGTGGTATCCAGAGTTTCTCTAAACCAGGCAATCCACCTACCTTCCTTCTTCCCCAATCCACAGAACAGGGGGAAAGACTGCTGCATACCTTGGATGTACATAGACAGTTGCGCTACTACCTGGACAGAACCAAGGGCAATAGAAAAACTGACCAGCTTCTGGTAGCATATGCAACAGGAAGGGAAGGAAAAGCAATCTCCAAACAGACAATTTCCAAGTGGATAGGAAATTGCATTCAAGTGGATAGGAAATTGCATTAGATTCTGTTACTCCTACCATGGAAAGCAAATTCCACAGAACATAAGGCCTCATTCTACAAGGGCTACAGCCACTACCACAGCTTTCTTACGAGGAGTGGCTACCAAGGACATTATAGAGGCTGCTACTTGGACCTCCGTGCATACATTTGCCAAGCATTATAACTTACCTCTATACTCTAGCTCCCGAGCAGGGTTTGCCACTGCTGTTTTGCAAGGGATCCTAACTACACCATAATTTCTTCTTCCTCCTCCCCTAGTTTGGCTATGGTATTCTACCCATTTGTAAGGACTGCAGATGCATCCTTGAAGGACATAGTACAGTTTTGTACCTACCATAAATGTAGATGTCCGAACAGGATAGCATCTGCAGTCAGGATTACCCACCCTCCTTCTGTGGTATTCCTAGGGTATTTGCCCACCTAATAGCTAGCTGAGGGGAATTTCTTATGGTGTATTTGTTTGTATATATGTACATACATGTTATTTTTTGTGTTTGCCTTCTACCTTTTGGAAACATTGGCATTTATCCAAAAATTTAGCTATCCAGGAGGGCAACTGGCATCTGGGGCAAGAAACACTGAGGAAAATGGCGTCGGCTGATGCCTTTATACCCGAAGAACTGCAGCTATGACGTCGGGTGAAGTGCGACACCAGCCGAGGCCAGACCCAGACTTTGGAATCCGGCCGACCGAAGGGCTGCCTGACGACAGGACAACCCATTTGTAAGGACTGCAGATGCTATCCTGTTCGGACATCTACATTTATGGTAGGTACAAAACTGTACTTTTCTGTTCTTTGCATTGTGCATTTCAGACATAGCCATAGAACAAAGGGGAAGGCTGTTCTTCATTTCACTAACATATACAAATGGTTAAGATAATATTCACTTGCAGAACATGAGTTTGGGTAAACATCAGTTCTTTATTGCATTCATGCCAGAGAAAAAAGGCTATTCATCAATTTATTAGCCAGTTGAATTTCTTTTCTGCTATGATCACTATGGCTAATCTCTGGACACATAAGTTCAAGGCACGTTGTTCTAGCTGGTACTATAGCAGCTTTTTTAAAGAGTTCTATCATAGAGCATTTTTCTGCAAACACTATAAGCTAGCTGCACATTCTGGGAATAGCACCAGCTTCAAAGCTTCTGTGTGGAAAGGAGTGTTTTGCTCACTTCTTTCTCTGTGGTGGTTTTGGAACCCATGCATATTGCTTGGTGGTCTCCCATCTGTTTTCATCCACTTTCTAATAATCACTTTTATCTTTAAAGGTTTGCGAGGATAATGAAGCCTGTTCTAGCAACTAATGGTAGCAAGTCATGGAAACCTATTGTGGAGTGGGCAATGGTCTGTTGCTTTAGAGGTATTCTTCATAGTCGGTGTTGCAGTACTGATTCTTGGGTCTTTCTACCATGCAGATGCCTGCTTACCGGCCCAATTTCCAGAGCCTTTGCATCATCCCTAGCTGATAGACGTTTGGCCATCTGGATATCAGGGTATAAGAAGGGCACTCATCGGCATCTTCATTTCTTTCTAGCCATGCAGTCTGATGTGCTTCCTGTGTGTTTAGTACTCTCACAGTCTGTCAATTGGCTTATTTTTCCAGAGCACCCTTCTTCCAATCAGATAAGTACCCTGTTGATTGTAATCTTGGGTCACCCCTTTTAAAAGAACATCCAAACCGAAGCAAACCACCTCTTTTTTTTTCACCCCTCCCTCTAACCTCTTCTTAGATCAAAGCCCAAGATAACATGCAAGTAGCACAGCAGGAGTTTCTTGGCTGTGATGAAATCAAGATGTTCTTCGTGTTTCACTGTTGCAGTCATCACATTTGGGTTATCCTGCCAGGGTTAGCCCTCAGTCGACACAAACACACCCTGAGGACCTATCCTGTAAGGATACCCTGCAGAGAATGAATGAGACTTTCAGTTGGGAAAGCAAACGGATGTCTTTCTATTCATATGCTGTTGTATTCGTGACATAAAGGAGTGTGCCTCTGGTGAACTCTCACACGTCCAGCCATTATACAAAAGTGAAATGCTACCTCTAGGGTGCGTGTGATATCCCGAGCCTCTCTGACGTTGGTCATAAACAGACGTCTGGTATAAAGGGGACGTCAGCACACACCTCTTCAGAACTTCATTGCCGCCTGTGTGACTGCAAGCTGTGGTCGTGTTGCCAGTAGAAGCATTTTCTTCATCCGACTTCAGATAAGTTTTCTTTAGGGAGTTTCTGTTTGTTACTACTGTTTTGGGTTACATGTCTGGTAGGAAGGGCAAGTGTAGGTGTGGAAGGCAAATTCCCCATCAGGATTCTCATGAGCTCTGCCTGTTCTGCCTAGGCCGTGAACACTACCATCCCACCTGTAGTATTTGGCAGGCCTTTGTCCCCAAGACTGTCAGAAGCCGTCTCAGCCTTAAAACTATACCTTGAAAATCAGAGACTCAAACGTCTAGCTTCTAGGATAGATCCAGTGTTGGAACCGTCAGACAAGCCCCCAGTCAAGAAGCCCAAAAAGAGTAGGCTAGAACAGACTGCTGCGCCCTCCACTCCAGCCATTGCTCTCAAGGCTAGTGAATGCCTGGAGTCCGAGCCGGAGTCCTCCAAGCTTCCTTTGGAGGAAGGCCCGGAGGGAATCTCAGGCATCCGATTCAGTCGCTGAGGGGGAACCAAGGCTGATATCTGAGGGTTTGTATGGTGTCTCCCAAATCATATTACGTAAGGACATGATCTCTGATGTAGTGGACTGTTGGCCGGCATCCGGCCCTCCAACCCTCCACCACATTTATGAATCCTCTCCCCCAGACACCCATAAGAAGAGGAAACAGAAAATTAAACACATTTCTCAGCCTCTGCTTAATTCAACTGTCAAATAGCCTGTGGATAAGCAGGCCTTCATCCAAGGCCTGCTCAATGCTTTTCTGGCCTTGCGTCAGGGCCCGACGTCTACACAGGCCCCCACACCCTTTACCCTTAAGGGGCCTGCTCCGGACGTCTCTTCCGCAGAAGAGGATTCATCTGATGATGAATCCCTCACCTACTCTTCTCAGATCGCTTCTCCTCTGAGATGTGCTTAACCAGAGGAGGAGTCCAGTGACGCTGACTCCTGGTGAGTACCCCACCTTTGGTGAGACCATCACCAAAATGCAAAACTTTAAGTGGGACAGCAGTCAGGTCACTGAGACCCAAAAGAGATTTTATGAACTCCTACAACTGGAGTCTCCCAACCCTTTTGCTGTGCACCCAGTACACCCTGTTTTTCTGGATGCCTTCTTGGCTGCTTCTAAAAACCTTGACTCACAGCCCCCAGCACCCAGGTGTCTATACATATTCTGTAAGGTGCCCGAGGAGGCAACCTTCCTGTGTAAAGCCCCTTCTGCAGACCTTGCAGTTATTTCTGTGACCACCTACAAAACCTCAAAGTTGCTACCATCCACCTCTCTACTCCCCTCTGATAAAGAGACCAGAATAATGGAATGTCTGGGAAAGAAAGCTTATACTTCTACCACCCTAGAAGATGTGGTCAGGCAATTGGGATTGCTTTCCGACTCTCCTAAAGACAAGATTTCCTCTCTCCTGAGCTCCTGCACGCAAGTGACCAAACACTCCAAGTGAAGCTACAACACTGTAGAAGCATCTGCAAGGGCTGCCGCCACTGGATCTGTCATCAGGAGGTACTTCATGGTTAAGATTGCAACCCCTCCCTGATTACATCAAAACGCACCACTGGATAACAAAAACCTGTTTGGGTCAGCTGCTGCTGAACTCTTTAAGACCCTCCAGACCAAAGGGAAGGAACTGCAGGAATTGAGACATATCTTTCTCTCCCCAGTTCCACGCTTTCAGAGAAACTACCCAGCTAAAACTTTAAGTCCTCAGCTAAGAGAATGCAAGCTAATCCTAGAAAGGACCACAGGAAGCAGCACTCTTCCAGGTCTCTCTCCTCTACTCCACCCTCTAATCAGCCCTTTCAGCGAAAGCCTGGTAGTCTGCGACTACCAGGCCCTCCACCCAGACACCCCTCCTTCCATGCGCCTCTCCCTCTCCTTTCCTGCTTGGAAGTAGGTTACCCAGGACTTCTGGATCCCATCTGTCATAAAACAAGGATACTTGGGAGACCAGACCCTTTCCCAAAGGCATCCCTCCCCCACCCAGCGACCCAGTCCCACTTTTCTCTCCAATCCTGCAGGAACTTCTTGCTCAAGGAACCATTCATGAGGTCCTACCCTCTGCAAGAGGGGAAGGGATTTTACTCAATTTTCCTGGTCCCCAGGATGGAATGTCCCTGGAGGAGGCCCATCCTGGACCTATCCCACCTCAACACCTTCCTCCGAGTCCCCTCCTTCAGGATGTTGTCTCTCCCTACCCTTCTTCCACTCATTCTGCCTCAGGCATTCCTAGTGTCCATGGACATAAAGGATGCCTACTTTGCACATCCCCATCCATCCACTATTCAGAATGTACCTACGCTTCTCAGTGGATTTTGCACACTATCAGTTTTGTGCTTTACCCTTTGGTCTTTCTACATCCCCAAGAGTATTTACAGAATGTCTGGCCCCAGTCATGGGTTTCACCAGGGCAAAGGGAATACAGCTCTTTCCCTATCTAGACATCCTTATCCAGGCTACTTCAAGTTCCATGGCCTTGCAACACCTGCAGATGTTCTTTGTGTTTCACTGTTGCAGTCATCACACTTGGGGTTATCTGCCTGCAGGTAGCCCTCAGTCGGCCCGAATATCAGAGTCTTGGGATTTCTGCGTCAGATGCTGTTGCCCCATCCATGATGCCAGGTCGTCAGGGGCATAAAACATACAGCCGACACCATTACATCAGCTTTTCTTGCCGTGCGGGAGCCCGAAGCAGAAGCATTTCGCAAGTGCCAGTTGGCAGCTACCTGAAATTTTCGTTTTTCAGGTTTCAAACCTGAAGTCTTCTAAAGCTAAGTACCTCGTTGGGGATCCTTTTTCCTTGCGCTAACGGATGTCAGAAAAAGTTAACAATTGTCTTGCCTGTGGAAACAAAGTACCTCACAGAGATTTTCATTTTTACTGCATCACCTGTTTATGCCCAGACCACGACGTCCCTTGCTGTTGGTTTTGTGCCTTGTTCAACACCCGAACTATTCATTGTAGGGCTATTTTTGTCTCTAAATTCTTTCGCTGTCGTTCTCCGTATTCCGAAATGATGTCAGTAAGCCAGCAGACTATTGGTCTTCCGAAAAAATGCAAAGATAAAGACAGAGACAGACCACATAGGTTCAAAACTGCCGACGACGCTTCTGTTAAGCTAGTCGCCAGTACTCAGGTGCTTTTGCAGCTCCTGTTACCCGCTTCTGCAGATTCGCAGGTCTTTACTGAGACCCATTCGAAGTCCGGAATGCCGCGAGATGCTTCTTCGACTATGGAACCTGCGGATGTCTTTACCTTGGATGGGTCCGAAGCCGCTTTGTAGGCACCAGCTTCTGATGGAGTATTCGGACCTTCCATTGTTCGTATTAAACCGACTACTTCGTTAATGACTAAGTCTACCAAATTTCTCATGCCCAGAGTTCGCACTACTCCTAGGAAATCGACCAAAGCACATTCCCAAGCTCCCATGCCACAGAAACAAATGCTTAGAATGGCTGAAGACCTTATTACTTTAATTAGGGGAAGCCAGCCTCCCCCCTCTAAAAGACAAAGAATTGATTTTACTTCATATTCTTCAGACCATGAGCCTGATGACTGTGACCCCTTTGATTACCAGGACATACCCTTATCTACCTATGAGGACTCAGATGCAGAGGAGTCTATTCCCTCAGCCTCCCTCCCAGAGGACCTTTCTTTCGGTGAAACCTTGCATATACCCTAAGAGAGCATTTCCACTGGGAATGCCAGAACTACCCACAGTCCAGAAAGAGACTCTGGGAATTTTTAGACTTGCCTCAGCATAGGCCTCTAGCTATCCCCCCTGTCCTGGATGTTGTAGATGATGTCTTCATGGAATCCAGCCTTACCCCTGATACTTTACCACCTACTCCTATAAAGTCTGACAGATACTAAAGGAGTACCTGACTCTCACAAATTTCTCTTTAAAAATCCCACTGCGGATCCAGAGACGATTTCCTAGGGACCTAAAGGGTATTAAGGCTTCTACAGCCAAAAACCCTACCCCATTCGGACAGGGATTCTAGGACTCTAGGCAGATGGGGTAAGAAGGTATATACCTCTGCAATTCTTGCCATCAAGGCTTTAAATTGCCAGTTTCACTTGAAGTACCAGCAGCATATTACTGATCTGATTAAACAAAAAATGTTGTTGATTCGTGATGGTGGAGAAAATAAGGACTTACAAGACTTAATGCATTCTGCAAACCAAGTTGGTAAACATACTTTGCAGTGTGGTTTTGATGCCTTAGAAGCATCTTGCAGAGCTGCTGTCACTGGGTCTGTTTTGAGAAGGTATGCTTGACTGAAGGAACAAATCTTGCCAGACCATGTCAAGGCAAAATTACTTGATGCTCCATTAAACCAAGACTGTTTGGCTCGAAAGCAGAACTTCTTAAAAAGATGGAAGAAAAAGCTAAATCCATGCAAACTGTTAAAGATTTCTTACAGGTACAGCCACCTAGATTCAGTAGGCATTGGCCTTCAAAAAAATTGGTCCTTTCCAGTCCCTTCCAGACATTCTCAGCCCAAACCAAGGGGCAACAGACCACAAAGACTACAGTCTCAGGGTATGCACAGATCTAAACAATGGAGTAATGGTAAGACACCCCACTATGGAAAAAGTTCACAATGACTTGTCCTTAACCCTTCCCAGCCATGCCGAAGTACTTTCACCCCTAGGAGGAAAGCTTGCCCTGCATGCAAAAAACTGGGAGTATATTACCCAGGACCAGTGGGTCTTAAACATTCTATCCCAGGGATACAGATTCTATTTCCACTCTCTGCAACCACAAGCAGATTGCCAGACCTTCCCCCAAACCAGTGGACAGAGGCCCAAAAGCAAGTACGTTCTCTTCTCAGTATCAGGGCTATTCAACCTGTGCCAACAGAGCAGTCACCCTAGACTTAAAAGAAGCTTATCTGCACATCCCCATAAGGGAATCTTGCAGGAAATATCTATGTTTCAGGGCAGGCTCTATGCACTATCAGTTATCTGCACTTCCCTTTGGCTTATCTACTGCGGCCAGGGTATTCACAAAGTGCCTGGCTCCAGGCATTGCTTACTGCAGGCAGAGAAATATTCAAATTTACCCATGCTTGGATGATAGCCTGATTCAGGTGGACAGTCGGGGAATTGCTACTTCAGCACCTGACCTTTGTAAAGAGACTCCTGACTTCTCTGGGGTATACCATCAACGAAAATAAATCACATCTGGTACCCAGCCAAAAGGTTGTATTCCTGGGCGCAAGCTTTGAACACAACTTCCCAGATGTAATTCCTCACTCCAGAAAAGCAAGTTTATTTGACAACTTATTTCAAACTACTGGCCACCCAAACCCAGCTGTCTGCAAGAAAAATACTGCAAACCCTAGGATTCATGGCTTCATGTATTCTATTGATTCCATATGCAAGACTGCATATGAGGAAACTCCAGTGGTACTTGAAAAGTCTCTGGTGTCAACATTCCCAGGACCTGGAAGCAGTGATTCCTATCATTCCTTGCCTAAGGAAAGAGTTCCTTTGGTGGCAGAGGCTTGCAACCACAACAGGGGACTCCCTTTCTCAAACCCCCCTGCCGTCCAAACTCTGACAACAGACTCATCGGACTATGCATGGGGGGGCTCACATGGCAGGCAAATGCATTCAAGGCAAATGGATCCCAGGACAAACTAACTTGCATATCAATCAAAAAAGAGATGTTAGCTGTACAGAATGACAGCCTTCAAATACCTTATCCTGCCAGGACAACTGATAAAGACAGACAGACACCACAGTTATGTGGTACATAAACAAGCACGAGGGAGCTCACTCCTACCCACTCTGCAGGTTAGCCATGACACTGTGGAACACCGCCTTAAGCAACCAAGTGCACCTGCAAGCTCAATTCCTGCCAGACAAACAAAATTCACTGTCAGACGACTTAAGCAGAAATCTAATGGACCCACACGAGTGGAAATCGGAACCAAACTCATTCAAACTTGTAATACACAGGTGGGGGACACCAGAGGTGGACCTCTCTGCGTCCCCTCAAAACCATCAGCTAAACACATTTTGCACCACAATTCCCCACAGCCAAGCTTGGAAAGTGGATGTCTTTTCCTTCACATGGGAAAACCTCTCAATCTATGCCTTTCCTCCTCTGCCCCTCCTTCCAAAGATACTCCTCAAGATCAAACAGGACAGACAAAAGACAATTTTTAGTGCACCAGACTGGCCACACCAGCACTGGTACCCCCTCCTATGCAGTCTGACAGCAGTGCCACCCTGACACCTACAGCAGACCCTCTCTCTGCTGTCCCAGCAGGAGGGACAGATTTTGCATCCTCAGCTGCAAACCCTGAACCTGGCAGCCTGGCTTATTCCCTGAATACATCACCAGCAATCCTCAGCAAACAGGTGCTTGAGGCCAGGAGGGCCCAGTACTAGGAAATCCTATTCAGAAAAGTGGAATATATACTGTTCTTGGAGCCAGTCTCAAGGGAAGGACACAGCCATGCCCTCCTTGCCTCAAATCCTAGATTACCTAGCAGAGCTGCTCCACAAAGGCCTATCCTTCTCATCAATTAAGATTCATGCCTGTGCCATCTCAGCTCATTACAATACTGAGACCGCCCCTCTTCTCTCACCCTCTGATCAAACAGTTCCTGAGAGGAGCTAACAATTTAAGACCCCCCCCCTCCCCAAGGAGAGCTCCCAGTCCTGCCTGGGACTTTAACTTTGTACTAGAGAAGCTCACACTTCCCCCATTTGAGTCTACTGCTACAGCAGAGTTAAAATTCCTCTCTTGGAAAACAGCCTTACTGCTAGCCATCCCTTAAGCAAGAAGAGGGTCTGTCTGAGTTACAGGCCCTTATCTGTGGAACCCTTCATTATCTTCCATGCAGACAGGGTTTCCCTCGGGACTAACTCATCTTTTATGCCCAAGGTGGTAATCCAATGTGGCTTTAAACCAATCCATCCATTTGCCAACCTTTTTTTCCTAATCCTCAGAATAAAGGGGAAAGGATCCTGCACTCCTTGGATGTGCACAGACAGCTCAGGTTCTACCTTGACAGGACTAAACCTTTCAGAAAATCTGACCAGCTGCTGGTCAGCTTTGCTGCAGGGGCAGAGGACAAGGCCATTTCCAAACAAACAATTTCTAAATGGATAGCACACTGCATCCATTTCTGCTACAAACACCATTGTAAACCTACCCAACAGGGGATTAAACCTCATTCCACTAGGGCTACTTCAACCTCTAGAGCTTTTCTCAGGGGAGTCTCTACCAGGGGCATCCTGGAAGCTGCAAACTGGAGTTCTGTACACACCTTCACCAAGCATTACCACTTACCTATCTTTTTCAAATCCAGAGCTGGATTTGCCACAGCAGTCTTACAAGGCCTCCTAGCCAGCCCTACTACTTCTTGACTGCCTTCACCCTTCCTTAGCTTTGGGAATCAACCCAAGTGTGATGACTGCAGCAGTGAACCACGAAGAACATAGTACAGTTGTGTACACTTACCATAAATGTAGATGTTCGAGTGCATTCACTGTTGCAGTCCTGGTTACCTTCCCTCCAGCCCCCTGTCTTGCTATACTTTCTACCTGTCCTCTTTTTTTGGCCATATTTTATGGAAATGGTATTTACTTTTTACTGGAGGTGTTCCACACCATTTGATTGCTTCCTATTTTGGGGGCTCCTGCCATCTGGGGCAAGAAAAACTGATGTAATGTCTGCTGCATGTTTTATACCCCTGACGACCTGTCGCCATGGATGAGGCAACAGCATCCAACGCAGAAATCCCAAGACTCTGGTATTCGGGCCGACTGAGGGCTACCTGCAGGCAGATAACCCAAGTGTGATGACTGCAACAGTGAATACACTCTAACATCTACGTTTATGGTAAGTGTACACAACTGCACTTTTTCTGTATGGTATTACAAATGTATCAGAAAATGAGCTCAGGTTGCACTGTTGTTCGTATGGTGGAAGTAAGCAGGCAGAATTTTCTGAGCTGCTCTGGAGTGAATGAGTTAAATGCTTTTCTACCAGGCATGGGGCAATTACCATTACTTTCATCCAAGGATTCCCTACCCAGGCCACCCTAGACGCAGCTATATGAAATTCATTGCACATTTGCAAAACACTATAACCTAGGCATTGTCTCCAGGGCTAAAGCAAGTTTTACTGCAGCCATCTTGCAAGTCCTTATTTCATAAGGTCATACAGGTGACCCACCACCCACCTGTTAGCTTTGGGAGTCCTCCCAGTAATCATTACTGCAGCTTTGACTACAAAGAAAATAGTACAGTTGTGTTCCACTTACCGTAATTGTAGATATTCGCGTAGGTCAATGTTGCAGTACATACACACAACCTCCATCCCCTCTGCCTGCTCACTGCTGGTCTCTCCTTGCTAGGTGCAAGGGGTAGAGGAGTTTTCTGCAGATAGCCCTCTTATCTCAGTCATCCCTTTCTGCCTCCACTGATTTTCCGCCTTTTCAGTTTAAGTTCAGACACCTAGGGGAGGTTGTGCTGTCCTCAGGCATCAGATTGCTTTTTCACTGCTTAGAAAGACCTGTAGATGACACCCTTGTTTATACCTTGATATCCAGAAGACAGTCAGATGTCTGTCAGCTGGAGA